>NW_006262075.1:3625929-3651905 GCF_000493195.1 Citrus x clementina | reverse complement strand
TCTGATGTTGAAGATAATTACCATAGCGGTCGAAAATTAAGTGTGGATAATCAACGGCAGCAAGACCATGTCCATGAGCGACAAAACAAGAAAGGGACATTGGTGATCGTTGATGGAGACAAGGAACTTGAGCTCGAGACTTTACTCAAAGCTTCAGCTTATATACTTGGTGCGTCTGGTTCAAGCATAATGTACAAGGCAGTTCTTGAGGATGGCACTGCACTTGCGGTTCGTAGAATTGGGGAGAACAGTGTCGACCGGTTCAGGGATTTCGAGACCCAGGTCCGAGTCATAGCCAAATTGGTGCACCCCAATTTGGTTCGTATTCGTGGGTTCTATTGGGGAGTTGATGAGAAGCTTATTATCTATGATTTTGTCCCAAATGGCAGCCTTGCCAATGCTCGTTACAGTACGTCTTGTTTCTTGCATTATTTATTATTTGCTCTCTCTCTGTCGTGCATTTTGCATACGTTAGCAGAAATCAGTGGTTTTTGCTAAAGTGCACTGGGGACTGGGATTCGACGGTGGAGTAGGTGTAACCGAACGTCTGTTTTTTAATGCATGAAAGAAGTCAACTCCGTGAGAGAGAGAGAGGGAGAGTGAGGGGTTGTGTATTCCCTATCGTTAGCCCCACGGCGCTTGATAGCGGTATATAATTTCCAAAACAGATCACTTCTCTTTGAAAAAAAAAATGATGAAAATGACCATATATAGTCTTTTACTCTTTAGTAGTAGTCTTTGTCGCAGTTTTGTTATTTTGCGCCAGTAGATATGCTGGCTCTGGTTGATTGTTCTTCTTCTTCTTCTTGTTTTTTTTTTTTAATAATAATTTAAATTACTGATGGTGTTTCCGAATTTGGAAATTCCAGGGAAAATGGGCTCATCGCCTTGTCATCTACCATGGGAGGCCCGGCTGAAGATAGCGAAAGGAGTCGCACGTGGGCTGGCCTTCCTCCACGAGAAAAAGCATGTGCATGGAAATTTGAAGCCCCGGAATGTTCTTTTGGGTAACGATATGGAGCCCAAAATTGGAGATTTTGGTCTTGAACGGCTTGTAACGGGTGATACGAGCTCCTCCAAAGCGGGAGGGTCGGCAAGAAATTTCGGAAGCAAGAGGTCTACGGCGTCCCGAGATAGTTTCCAAGATCTTGGACCTGGGCCTAGTCCAAGTCCAAGTCCTAGTCCAAGCTCTTTAGGAGGCATATCACCTTACCATGCACCTGAGTCACTGCGGAGCATTAAGCCTAATCCCAAGTGGGATGTCTACTCGTTTGGGGTTATATTGCTTGAGCTTCTAACTGGAAAGGTCATAGTTGTGGACGAGTTGGGTCAAGGGAATGGGCTTTTGGTTGAAGATAAGAACCGTGCTATTAGGCTCGCCGATGCAGCAATACGGGCTGATTTTGAGGGCAAAGAGGAGGCCTTGTTGTCCTGCTTCAAGCTAGGATACAGTTGTGCATCTCCTCTCCCACAAAAGAGACCATCAATGAAGGAAGCTCTCCAAGCTCTCGAGAAAATTCCTTCTTCACCTTCACCCTACCTTTACGGTCACTAATGAGTAAGAACGACTTGGAGCCATTTGTATTGTAGAGAGATGTATGTATGATTGACTGCTAGGTCCTTATTTGTTCCGGGTTTGGACGTTGGATTGTAAGTTGTAACTGAGTTGAGTTTATGAGTAGCTGCTGTTGCTGTAACACTGATTTTTCTTCATAATTTTGGACTCTGTCCATGTCATTTTTAGTTATCCGTCCTGGGAAATTCGGGGTTGCTTTTTGTCTCTATTAATTTGATTTTGCTGTGTTTTTTTGGGTTCCAATTTTTTTTTTCCAGATTTGGTTGCTTTATTTGAGTACAAAATGCACATGCGTGGGTTATGAGGTAGTCCAACAATATGAACGCACTGAGGTCATTGTATATTTGTTGAATTTTCGGTCGATCTAATTTTGTGCAAATAATTGCATGCAATCAATAAACTAAGGATAATTGCATGCAATCAATAAAGTAAGGCCATTATCAAAGTCACATTATCTTCTTATTATTATTCATAACTGTCATTTTCTATCATATCATATAAAACACGGTGACATTTCTTTATTGAGCTGGAGATGCATTTCTCTTTTAGTTCTTTCAATTGGCAAATGTCAGTATTAGGCGCTTGAATTATGTCGTTGACAAAGCCTTTTGCCAAATGGCTAAATTATTGATGGGCGACATGAAGTGTCCTCTGGAACACATTTTCCTTGGGCTTGTTATATCATTTCTCTATAGAAGACAAATGTGTTGAAAATTGCGAATCAATGAAGTCTAAAGCTTTTCATTCAATGTACATATTACACTATTGTCGTTGGTATTTCATATAAAGCACTATGTTATCAGTTATAAGCAGGTAGAAATAATAATGGAGCTCTCCTAATAAACAAAGTTTTGAGTTGAGGAAAAGATTGATGTCATGTCCTAAAGTTAGTTGATCTAGTGCAGTCAACATCTAATAATAATCATAATCATCAATATAATGAACAAAAAAATATTTAAAAAATAAAAAAGCTTCTCACAAATTTTAGAAAATTTACCTAGGTAGCTACTTTCAAAAAATTATTATCAAAACTAAGCATATAAAAAATTTTCTTACATTCTTAATCGCTTACACTCACGTTGAACCAAAATACCCTCAAACAAATACTAATCAAACAACTAAACCCCTGTTCACGCAAGTTTCATTGATCATTACAGCCTCATTCATGTAAGTTTATTGCCTATTGTTAAGGAAGCTCATATGCATAGAATGGTCAGTGAAGCAGAGGATTGTAACACCAGCTGTTTACAGATACAAGTGGATGACATGGCTTGCCAGCTGGAGCCTGGTGGTTTTGTAATCTCTTGCACACGTGAAGATTAATAGAATCTGTTATAGTCTTTCTTGTGCAAAATAGTTAGTTAGATAATTAGCTAATTAGCTTTTATGATTAGTTATAAAAGTTAGTTAGTTAAAATCACTACTGATGTATATAAAGAGAATAATGTACAGATTCGTTGTATTGTGATTTTGTGAAAAATAAACAAATTATGTTTTCTCTGTTTCAATATTATTGATTTTCTACTTGGTATCAGAGCCAACAATGGCGTCTGCAAATCTTGCTTCTTCTTCCTCATACCAAACTCAAAATCTTGCTGCAAATTCAACTACTGTTTCTTTTACTTTTAATACACCAGTCAAGCTCGATCAATCCAATTATCTCATATGGCGATCACAAGTTCTAGCCTCAATTCGTGGAAATAGGCTTGAAAAGTTTATCGATGGTTCGATCACTCCTCCTTCATCTCATATAGCTCAAAGAGTTGATGATGAACTCAGATCTGTGGAAAATCCAAAATTCATAACATGGAGATCTCAAGACCAGGTGCTGC
The DNA here is from genome assembly GCF_000493195.1 of Citrus x clementina. Lineage (NCBI taxonomy): Eukaryota > Viridiplantae > Streptophyta > Magnoliopsida > Sapindales > Rutaceae > Citrus > Citrus x clementina. The sequence goes on along the minus strand of NW_006262075.1, from coordinate 3,648,497 downwards.
TTGGATGGCTGCTCTCCTCCATGAGTGAAGGAATCATAAGTCTAGTGTTCAACCTGGAAACATCACTTGAAGTGTGGAAAGCAATTGAGGTACAATTTGGCTCGCAATCTAAATCTAGACTTTTCCATTTAAGGTACATGATGAATTCTACAAGGAAAAATGATATGAAGATTACAGACTATTTTATTAAGATGAAAAACATAGCTGACAATATGGCTGCAACAGGAAGTGCTTTAAGTAGTGATGATCTGATTTTGCATGTGTTATCTGGACTATGACCAGATTATAATTCAGTAGCTACTTACATTACTGGTCAAGTAGGAGTTAGAAAAATGAATGTGAATGAGGCATATGTCATGCTCTTAACTCAAGAGGCTAGGATTGAACAACAGTCACAAATGCTTGCTGGCGTAGATATGAAGAACAATTTTGAGGCTAATTATGCTTAAAACAGAGGAGCTAAGAAGAATAACATGTCAGGTGGAAGAGGTTTTAGTGGTTATGGTTATAATTCTGGAATTGGAAATGGTGGTTATTACAAAGGAAATTTTGGTACTGACTCTGCTGGTGCTGGTACTGGTTTTAATACTCAGTTTAGAGGCTATCAGTCAGGCAATCAAAAAGGAGGAGGAGGAGGTAACTGGAATAATAATAATGGAGTTGGCAACTTTAACAATGGCAAACCACCTATGAATTCTAAACCTCAGTGGAATACTTCAAAACCTACTTGCCAGATTTGTCTCAGGCCTGGACATACTGTAAACATCTGTTGGAAGCTGGAAGAATTCATTATTTCAAGTGCTTACAGACCACCACCAAATAGAGGACCAAAAGCTGCTTATTTAGCTAACATGAATGCTCCAGCTGATACAAATTGGTATCTTGACAGTAAGGCTACTCACCATCTCACTAATGATCTGAACAATATGCATATGGTTGAATCTTTTGCAGGTACTTCTAAACTTGTCATTGGAAATGGTGTTGGTTTATGCATAACACATACAGGCTGTGCTGTTTTGAGAATGCAAAGTTCTGTAAATAAATTTGAGCTTAAGCTGAACAACATTCTTCTTGTGCCTAAAATAACCAAAAACCTGATTAGTATATCCAAACTAACTAGAGATAATGATGTTGTGATAGAATTTACTAATGATTTCTGTTTTGTTAAGGACAAGGTGAGGAATCTGATCATGTTGTAGGGCAAAGCTAAAAAAAGATTGTACAGATTGCTATTAGTCTCAGCAAACAAATCTTCTTCTTATTTGTTAAACCAGGGCCTTCTTGCTCATGTTGAGTCAGCTGTCTCAACTCAACCCATTTCAATGTTTTTTGCTGTTAGTTCTAAGTTTCAGAATAAAACTGCTTCTCAGTCACATACTGAAGCACAGTATAGTCAAAACTCTGATTGTATGTTGAGTACTATGATTTTACATCAAAAATTAGGTCATCATAATGCTAGAGTATTGAGTCATGTAATAAACTCTTGTCCATCTTTCAAAACTATCAATGGAAATAAAGGTTTTGATTCTTGTGATGCTTGTAAGTTGGGAAAAATGCATAAACTGCACTTTCCAGTAACTGAAACCAAAACCAGAACTGCACTTGAAATTCTACATACAGATCTATGGGGGCCTGCTCCTACACTCTCTTTACAAGGTTATAGATACTACATCAGCTTTGTTGATGATTTCACAAAATTCACCTGGATCTTTCCTTTAAAAACCAAATATGAAGCCTTTCAAGTATTTAAAGTGTTTAAAGCTCAAATAGAGAAACAATTAGATAAATCAATAAAGTGCCTTCAGTCTGATTGGGGTGGTGAGTATAGATCATTTGTTCAATTTCTTCAAAAGGAAGGAATTCAGTTTAGACATTCATGTCCTTATACACACAATCAAAATGGTCTTGTGGAAAGAAAACATAGACATATCACTGAGTTGGGTTTAACCTTACTTGCACAAGGCAAGTTACCTATAAAATTTTGGTGGGATTTATTTCATACAGCTACCTATATTATCAATAGACTTCCAACTCATGTTCTTTCCTTGAAAACCCCTTATCAATATCTTTTCAATCTAAAGCCAGATTATCCATTTCTCAAAACTTTTGGTTGTGCTTGTTTTCCTTTCTTAAGAGATTACAATCATCACAAGTTCTATTTTCATACTTCTAATTGTGTTTTCTTAGGGTACAGCCTTTTACACAAAGGCTACAAATGTCTCCATTCATCAGGGAAAGTTTATATAGCCAGTCATGTTCTCTTTGATGAAACTTATTTTCCATATTCTAATGATCCCACCTTCTTGCATTCTATGCCATCAAAGTCCTCTGACTTTTTTTACAATTCATTCCAATCCTTTCATATTTCAATCCCTAATAGCAATCAGCATCCTTTTGAAGTTGCTTATGCAGGTACAGATTCCCATACCTCAAGTTCTACTCACAACATCATCCCACTCCCTTTTACCACATTACCAGCTGCAACCTCAAACACCACACCAGCTGCAACCTCAAACACCACACCGGCTGCAACTTTCAACACCACACCAGTTGCAACCTCAACCATCACACCAGCTGCAACCTCAAACATCACACCAGCTATAATCTCAAACATTACACCTTTACCTACAATAAATCAAACCTCTCCAGACATGCCATTATCAACTTACAAATCACTTTCTTCACCTCCACAATCCATCATATCTACTCATCCTATAATTACCAGAGCTAAAGCTGGCATATTCAAACCAAAGGCATTCTTGACAGCTCATAACAGTTTAGAACCATTTAATGGTGGTAAAGCTTTGTCTGATTCTAAGTGGAAGGCAGCAATGCAAGATGAATTTGATGCTCTCATTAGAAACAAAACTTGGAGCCTAGTACCAATGGATCCAGAATACAAGTTAGTAGGTTGCAAGTGGGTTTTTCGAACCAAATATAATACTGATGGTTCAGTTTCTAAGTACAAAGCTCGTTTAGTTGCAAAGGAGTTTCATCAGACAGCTGGAGTCGATTATTCAGAAATTTTCAGCCCGGTAGTAAAGTCTTCTACAGTCAGAGTTATTCTTAGCTTGGCAGTCATGCAAGGCTGGAATGTTAGGCAAATTGATGTCAATAACGCATTCCTTAATGGGGATCTCATTGAGGATGTGTTCATGCAACAACCAGAAGGCTTTGTTTCAGAGGGAGGATATGTCTGTAAACTAAACAAAGCCCTTTATGGCTTAAAACAAGCTCCAAGAGCCTGGTATGATAAGTTTAAAGGATGTCTTACAAGCTGGAATTTTACTAATTCTAAGGATGATACTTCTCTATTTATCAGGCATGATGTCAAGAGTATAATTCTTATCTTAATATATGTGGATGACATTTTGATCACTGGATCAGATTCAGATCTATTGGAATCTTTCATTGCTAAGCTCAGCAAGGTCTTTGCACTAAAAGACTTGGGTCTAGTGACATATTTCCTTGGTGTAGAAGTCTGCTATACAGATAATGGGATGCATCTCTCTCAAACTAAGTACATCAAGGATCTGTTGTCTAAAGCCTTAATGCAAAACTGTAAAGAAACTGACACTCCTTTCAGCACAGGCTACAAGTTGGAAAGATCAGCTAAGGGTTCTTTGGGTGCAGAATTTGAGAATGCAACTCTATATAGAAGCATTGTTGGAGGGTTGCAATACTTAATTCCGGACCAAACATTGCATATTCGGTCCATAAGCTTAGTCAATATCTAAGTGCTCCTACACTTCAACATTGGTTAGCTTGCAAAAAGGTGCTCAGATATCTTCAAGCAACTGTCACTTACGGTCTCTACATTCAGAAGGAGGGAACCTTGGAGACTATAGGATTGACAGGATATTCAGATGCCGATTGGGCTTGTGACATTGATGACAGAAAATCTATTGGAGCTTATTGCATTTTTCTTGGCAATAACTTGGTTTCCTGGTCTTCTAAAAAGTAAGCCATTGTAGCTAAATCTAGTATTAAGAGTGAATACAGAGCTTTGTCAGCAGCTAGCTCGGAAATCTCTTGGCTGCAATCTTTATTTTCTGAGCTTAACATCACGAAATTACCAACTCATGTTCTATGGTGTGATAACCAAAGTGCTGGAGATCTAGCCAGAAATCCAGTTTTTCATTCAAGATCAAAACACATAGAGCTAGATGTTCACTATATTAGAGACAAGGTTCTTAACAAGGAATTGGAAGTGAGGTATATTCCTACTAAAGAGCAAGTTGCAGATGTCCTCACTAAGCCCTTGTCATTCCCTAAGTTTAGTTACTTTCGATCCAAGCTCAATGTGTTTGGTAGACCCTTGAGCTTGAGAGGGGATGTTAAGGAAGCTCGTATGCATAGAATGGTCAGTGAAGTAGAGGATTGTAACACCAACTGTTTACAGATACAAGTGAATGACATGGCTTGCCAGCTGGAGCCTGGTGATTTTGTAATCTCTTGCACACGTGAAGATTAATAGAATCTGTTATAGTCTTTCTTGTGCAAAATAGTTAGTTAGATAATTAGCTAATTAGCTTTTATGATTAGTTATAAAAGTTAGTTAGTTAAAATCACTACTGATGTATATAAAGAGAATAATGTACAAATTCGTTGTATTGTGATTTTGTGAAAAATAAACAAATTCTGTTTTCTCTGTTTCAATATTATTGATTTTCTACTCCTATCATAACATCTCCTTCGACTATCAGTCCATCCCCTGTCGCTCAGAAATCCATTTACCCAACCATTCCCTTTGCTGATTTTGACATCGTTAACTGCAATTTTGTTGTTTCGTGCTATCTTCAGAATGGTGGCATTTGACAATGGCTTTGACTCTCAATGACACAAGCGATCGACAAAAAGTTAAAATCCTTCAGGTGAAGAGAAGAAAATTGCATTAGCTCTCCTCTCTCGAGTTTGAACGCCCAATGTTTTATTGGTGAACAAAGCATTAGATTTTCTTCATTCTCTGTCATTTTTTTTCATTAAATATGTTCTAATGGCTTGTTGCAGAATTTCTATAGAAGATGAGCAATAGATTTGTGTTGGACATGATAATTGATAATTAGTTTACAAAAATAGTGTTTGTTAAAAAATACGTTTAAGGTTATATTTTGTCATTTTTTTTCTTGTTCAATTTGTTGTCATTTTCTGTGAAACTCAATTTAAAATTGTTTGCAGGTAAGTTTAATTTTTTCTTTTGTTCAATTTGCTGTCATGCCTGTCGTCATTACTAGTGAGATGGGTATCATCGCCTAAGTGATGAAAATGGTCGATGGCACCACCACCTGGTCGAGGGGTGTTATCACCTATGATGGCAATGGGCGATGGTATCGTAGATGGTTGCCATCGCCTAAGCATTAGTGGTGGGCGATAGGTGCTATCACTCAAGTGATGGTAGCAGGCGATGGCACCATAGCCCAATCAATGGGCAATGATAGCCATCATCCACATTTGACATGGGTGATGGAAGCTATCCTTTTATTTTAAAAGTGCATTTGATACACTGTATTATATTATGTTGTATTGCACTATTTTAATGTTGATATATTGTATTATGTTGTATTGCATTAGTATTGTATTATAACAATGTTGTACAATTTTAGATGTTATATTGTACTGTATTAATTTTTAATTAGACTATATTTAGCGTTGCATTGTATTGTATTAATTTTTTGTGACTAATTAAATTAAATAATTAGAAAATAATATTTATTAATACTTAGAAAAATAATAAATATAGAAATCTTAAATTTTAGAAATTTTAATAATTTTTTAGTAAATGTTAAAAATTAATGATTAAATTTCTAAAATTTGTATTATAATAATAATAAAATAAAATATGTAAAATTTAATATTATATGTAAATAATAAATTTATATTATAATTATTAATATAAATTTATAAATTACCATATTTGTTCGAATTCAAGAGTGTAAGGAATTTTATTGTATGCTTAGTTTTGATACTAATTTTTTTCAAATTGGTTACAAGGTAAATTTAGGTCAAGTTTCAAATGATTTGATTGGAAAAGAATTAATTTGAACTCAATTTGAATTTGTAGTCCGATCCGATTCCATTCGAATATAGTTCAAATTAGATAAAAAATTCAGATTGAGTTCAAATCGAATTAGGTTATGATTACATATAGATTAAGTTGGTTTTAGATTACAATTAGATTTGGGTAAAACAGTATGGATTCGGATAATGTAAAAAACAACTTTCTTATATAAATTTATAGGATTTGATTTTTATTGAAATTGAAATTTAAAAAAATCACTATTAAGCTTGAGGGAGTTAGATCTCTATGCTCATACTCACTATACTATTAATTCTAACTAAAATCATTGATAATTATGACTTTTTGTTGTTGGAAAGTGTTATTAAACATAAAAAATTATTGAATTTAAAAAATTAAAAATGTAATCAAAAATTGAAATTAATTGTTTAATAAATACCATGAAAAAAATTTCATTGTTGGTGGCTATCGACTGGGCTTAGAACTAAAAAGTGGCAATTGGTTTGAGGTGGCGCGGTCAAAGTCAAGCAAGCTGCAGCAATGGTCACCGGGGCCGATAGAGCAGACTGCAGCAAGTTGTGTCACGGTAAAGTAGAGGTCTCATCACGGTGACCTAGCTTCATGCTGGTGAGATGGCTGGGCCGGCCGATAGGGTGCACGACGGTGAGTATGATCAGATCGGGTCTTCGTGTGCGCTAGGTGCGCAATGGTTTGTCACTTTCTTCAATTCTTGTGTGTTGTGTAGTCAGTAATCAACTAGATCTTAGATATTTGAGTTAAAAATTAAAAAAATAATAATAATGTCAAATGTTAACCCGATCAAATTTTTGGATCAAATCGGATCGAGTTACAGCCTCAATCTGCATGTGAACCGAACCCAAATTAATCAGATTGGGCCGGGTTATTTGCCCACCCTAGCTACAGAATTGTCCTAAAAAAGAATTAGTTAAAGAGTGAGATGATATTGGGCCGTTATAGCGCTGGGCTTGGCTTAAGTTACTGAGGGGGGGTCGTCCAATATCGTTGCGGTCCAGAAAACCTAATCAGCAAACAAGGAGCGGGCGGCCGGTTTTGGACCGTTAGGTCAGGTCAGACGAATCATTTTGAATTGAAAAAGTCCCGCTCTTCAACTCATTTTAAAAGCCCTCCTCTCGCCGTCAATCTGTCTCTGGAATCGAGAAGACAAGAGACGTTGGATACAAAGTAGAGACTCGGACGTTAGAAAGAAATTTGAATTCAAAATCAAATAAGAAAGACGAAATGGCGACGAATATCGGGATGATGGATTCGGCTTATTTCGTCGGTAGATCGGAGATCCTCGCTTGGATCAACTCCACTCTTCATCTCAATCTCGCCAAAGTTGAAGAGGTTTTATACTTCTTCTTCTTCAAAACGTAAACCTAGCTTATTTTTTGTAATTTCTGATATAATTTGTTTGAATCTCTGAAATTCAGGCATGTACGGGAGCAGTTCACTGTCAGTTAATGGATGCGACTCATCCAGGGATGGTGCCGATGCACAAGGTCAACTTCGACGCCAAGAGCGAGTACGAGATGATCCAAAATTACAAGGTCCTTCAAGATGTATTCAACAAGCTTAAGATCACTAAGGTGTTTTTCTTTTTCCTTATTCGGAATTTGGATTTTAAAAAAAAAATGTTACGTTTATTAATTCTATTTATGATTATACAAAATTCTCCCACTCATCGATTTATTAATTCTATTTATGATTATATTTTGGCCTTTTGACAATTTAGCACATCGAGGTTAACAAGCTGATTAAAGGAAGGCCGCTTGACAATTTGGAATTCATGCAATGGATGAAGAGATACTGCGATTCGGTTAACGGAGGTCTTATACACAGGTATATTTTTTCCTATTTATATTTTGGACTTGTATCCTTCTCAGGCGTTATCTCTTAAAACTAAAGAAAGCATTAGTTTGGCTAATTTTATTCCCATCCAATACATATGTATATGGATTATTATTCTAATACTATTTTCAATTTGGTACATTCCACGTCATTTATTAAAATATCACGATTTTAAAATATCTGCCACCTGAACTTCCTATCTTCATAATTATATATTGGTTTTTAATGATTATTGATTGATTAGAACTGCTCTGGTTCCTTTTTGATACTTGGAACTTGGAAGTCTAATGGATACTGTTGTTTGGCAAAGCAAACTAAGGTTGAATTTAGACCAATGGGTCAATTTTAAATTGATTATTGTCTGATCCGCAAAACTTCTAGATTAATTGAAACTTTCATTTATTTATGTACCTTTTTGTTTATTTCTAAAGATAGAAATGAAACCACCCCTCTCCCAGCAATGTAAGGAGATTCAAAGTCCAAACGCCTTGTACTGCCCCTCAGAGGTCTTACAAGTTAAACCAAGTAGCACCCACAATAACTAATTGTGTTGATACTTGTTTACCCCTTGAAATTTATATTAACAAGAAAAATTTAATGGTAAATATCTGAAAGACTGTATGTATTATCCTGATGTCTTCTCTTCCAGGCCTTCAAGCTTTCATACGAGACGAAAGTTTCCAGGCTCCCTTTCTGTCTAGGTTTTTTGGATGATGACTTATGAATTATGTCATATATAGTAAACTGCTTATTACCATTGTTGATAGTTACAATCCATTGGAAAGAAGGGAGTCTTGCAAGGGAGGAAAGGAAGCAAGCAAAAAATCTGCATCATCTCAATCTACAAACAAGGGTGTGACAGCCGCTCCTAAAGCTCAGTCTTCTCACAATGCTCGAAGGCATGATGTAACGTCTGTCAACCCTACAACTCAAGCTATTAAGACCTCAAAGCCATCTGCTGTTGTGCCAGCATACGATGAACAGGTAGATACTTCATATGAAATGTGATTGACAGAGATATTTTAGCATGACATATTTGTGAATCTAATACTTCTCTTATGCAGATCACAGAGCTGAAGCTGTCAGTGGATAGCCTCGAGAAGGAGAGGGACTTCTACTTTGCGAAGTTACGAGATATTGAGATTCTGTGTCAGAGTCCGGGGATTGAACATTTGCCTGTAGTGTCTCTTGGCTATATCTTTGGTGACATTCGAGTAGTGCATAATCTTATATAAACGACTGGTCTTATGAAGTGATAATAACTGACTTTTGTACTGTTTATAGATTGTAGGAGCAATTAAAAGGATCCTGTATGCTACAGATGATGATGCATCAGTGGTGGCTGAAGCTCAAGCCATGGTGTTCCATCAGCAGAAAGAAGCAGAACCGCTGAGTCCTATTGCTGAAGTGTCGGAAGAAAGAACAAGTTCAGAAACTCAGAAGAGGAAGAACATTGTGAATGTTGATGTTGATACTGCTGGCATCACAACATTGTCTCCTAGGCAAAGGCTCTCTGATGTTTCTGATGTCCACTGCAGTGGGTCACCTCTTATGACTTACTGAGTTAACTTCTCATTTCCATGATTTACTTGTTGTATTCCATCTAGCTTGCAAGATAGTTTTCTCTGCACATTTTACCATATATGTTGTAGCAATTGATGTTTCAAATGTACTTCAGAAAATGGTGGGATCGTGAAATACAGTGTTTTACAGTTAGCCTAAGATGATTACACAGCTGCTTCTGTTTGCCTGGAGCTCGAAATTATATCTGCCATTTTGCCTCAAGTTCTTTTGTTTGGCATTTTTCGCTCATTTTTCTCTAATGAAAATCAGAAACATAGATAAAATACTTTAGGGAGTGATGAAGCTCTTCTTCTTAGCTTTCAATTGTGATTTTTCATTTGTTGAAATGTTAGAGATTGGAAATCATTTGCTTTTCTTACAGAAATTGTTTAAATGGATGAAGAATTTCTTACAGAAATTGTTTCAGTCGAGGCTCCTGAGTCTTGGTTTAACAGAAAAACATTCTCAAAAACCAAAACTAAATATTTAAGAAAAACAATAGGGATGAGAGAATCTGTAAGAGTGTAATGAGGTTTGAACAATTGGTGACATTTGGAGGTGTTGCATGACCCAAGGCTGAGATTCAGCCCTCTTTTTAAGGCTGAATAAATGTCTCTCCAAGATTAAGCAGCAAACCACAAGCTCTCATTGAACCACGAAATAAGGGGACGTCTCATATAAATTCTTCATCAAAATCTGAAATTTCACCTCAAAATCTGAATTTACAATCTTTGTAAACTTCAACATGAATACACAAATTAACAGGGTTAGCTTCCAAATCTCTCTCCTCTCTTTAATCTGTTTCTCTAACATGTTACTATGACAAAAATGTTGATAACATTAAGAAATTTCTATTTTTATCTAATTAAATGTGATTTATCTTACCTCTTCAATAGGAAGTGGAAGCTATGCGTGCACCAGGTACAGTTGAAACAACAATCGTGGACACCAAGGATTATCGGTCACCAGCAGGGCAGAAGCAGGATGAAGAGCCAAGGAATGTGCAGGTGATTCACCACACCTATCCGCACGGCAATCCCACAACCAGTGGTGGTCTCTTGGCTGACGCCGCAGCTGCTGTGGCAACCACCCTTCAATCAGCCAGGGATGCCATTTCTAGAAAATAAATGCACATGTAACATTCCATACAACAAAAGCAAATTAACTTATAATCTCCCCATATTTTATCTTGAACATTTTGATTCTGTAAACATTATTTGTACATATAATTTTCATTAGTTAACAGGCCTTCTAAGTTTTTGTGGCCGCGAAATATTATCATGTAAATGCAGAAAGCAACATAAAGATATGCTTTATGGTACACCAGAAATGAATTTGCTTCTTTTTCCCAGCTTGTCTTTCACGCTCTCTATTTATCCTTTTCCTCCTTTTTTATCTTTTTTTCCCCTTTTAAAAAGAGAATATGAACAAACTAATCAAATTTAGTATGTGTTCTGCGGACATACAGAAGGACCCATTAAAATTCTCTTTCTGGCACAAATTGGTAACACGATTCTAAGAAAATCGATGTCAAATTACAATTTGCCAAACACCAAATGTAACACAAAAGCTAGTGCCCTTTATTCTTCTTCTACAAACTTCGTGCGAATCCTATTCTCATTTGCTTTATGCCTTCAAGGCCATGCAAATATGCATTTCATTAGCATATATGTCTCTCTAATTTGCTTCCCTATAGTTCTCAGTTCTCTAGAGTTACAGGTCGCAGCTCATAATTTCTTCTTCAATTTTCAAGGTTTGTTAACCAATTCTTATCTTTCTTTTCATTGCTTCAAGTTCACGAATTCTTTTTACATCTTTTTTAGTGATAAATTTGGTTGAATGAAGTAGAGAAACAATGGGTATGGTAATATCAAGACTGAAAATGCTGTTTGCGAGGAAAGAAATGAGGATTTTAATGGTGGGTCTTGATGCTGCTGGAAAAACAACCATTCTTTACAAGCTCAAACTTGGAGAGATTGTTACTACCATACCCACAATTGGTATTTTCAAATTCACCCTCTGTTTTATCTATTACTACTCTGTGATCATTTTGTGAATTAGATTATATCATATTCATATATAGTTGATTAAAGAAGATGATTCCTTTTGCTTTTTTTTTTTTTTTTGAAAAACTATTATTTGTATTCATCTGCCTATAACTGGACGGCTTTGCATCTTTTCCTTAGAATACAAGTCGATTCTTTTTTAAAATTCGAAGAGAAAATGAGAATGTTTGATAACTGGTTTGATTTTGGACGAGGCAAGGATTCAATGTGGAAACTGTTGAGTACAAAAATGTAAGCTTCACGGTGTGGGATGTAGGAGGGCAGGATAAGGTATGTTTTTGTTTCAGCGTGTCCATAAAAGAAGTGAAATTAATTGTGGACTAGAAGTTGAAGAGAAAATCAAATTGCGTTTTTTGGGTTCTATTTTGATTGCAGATAAGACCATTGTGGCGACACTACTTTCAAAACACACATGGTCTGATATTCGTGGTCGATAGTAATGATCGAGAAAGAATTGGGGAAGCCAAAGATGAACTGCATAGAATGCTGAGCGAGGTTCGCAAAAGTTTCATTAAATAAACATAAACGACAATTCGTCTATGAACATCCTTAAATCTTGACCCTCGAGCCTTGAGGAAACTAAAATTGGTGTCAATGATGCATTTGCAGTTGAATGCAGGGCATGTATATGTAAATCATTTATTATTACACATACAGCAACAAAATGAAGAAAGTGGTTTTTGTTTGGTAATGTTAATTACAGGATGAGCTGCGTGAGGCCGTATTGCTTGTATTTGCTAACAAGCAGGATCTCCCAAATGCCATGAGTGTTTCAGAAGTCACTGACAAACTTGGCCTGCACTCACTTCGCCAACGTCGCTGGTATAAAAAAAAATAATCATAATAAAGACACTGCTTCCTTTCAACTAATCTATTGAGGCAATCTTCTTAACCTCCTTCTGATGATTAATGGAATTTCAAAATTTAATTGAGCAGGTATATCCAGGCAGCTTGTGCCACCTCTGGTCAAGGACTTTATGAGGGTCTTGATTGGCTCTCTAGCAATGTCTCTGCCAAGGCAAGATATAAGCCTAGCCAGCTACCTCAATTTCGTCGCTCATCTTTTTTGCTAGCTTATTTTTGCTGAAATATATAATCCAATAATAGCCCTCCTTAGTCACTTATTTTTGTTTGTGCGTGCACATGCAGGGTTAATTCTTCGTCATGAAATTGAAAGCTTTGGTTTCCTGCTGTCTGCTACTTGTCTTGTCGATTGAGAAGAACAAACTTCACACGCTATTAGAAGAAAACCATTAAACTTCTGTTCTATGAACATGAATGACTTGAACTTCATGTACTCTTTGAGACATTGATCAGTAATTCAGTACTTCGTCACTCTCTTTCTATGATACCATTTCTTGGTGTAATTCTTCAATATGAAAAGAATGATTTTCATGTTCTCGAAGCTGATTTCAAAGGCATGTTTTAGGACAACACTTGCTAAATTTTCATAGAGTACTTTGGTTGGAGATACAAAATAAAGGAAAAATACGAGAAATTCATCATTTCTCTCATTTGATTGAAAAGAAATTAAGCAGTTTAATAGGAATAATAATTGTTAAATTTTTCATAAATGTGTGTACAATAGAACAAAATTTATTAAAATAATCATGTTATTTTTTATTTATACTATTTTTATGAGTGACAGTATCGATATAAGGACATATTTACCCCTAATTTATTGATGCTTTAATGGTGGGGATTATGATTTAAATAAGCATTATAGTTTGAGATGGATTTGAAGGAAAACCCTCTATAGCACTCTGAAATTATATATATTTCTAGGGATGTATTGTACCATAGCTGTTCAAGTATATTTGTATTTGGGAGTGTACTCTTACAAAACCAAGTAATTATATCTTGGAGGATACATCGCCATGTTGTTCATCTTGCACCAAGACAGTGTCTTGTGTGGGTGGAATATTTCCTTAAAAGGACAGTTCTGTCTAGCATGCCTTGGCTCTAGCAAATTGAGAGAGACAAATCTAGCGTCCGCAACTTCAAACTTTCCCACAGAAATACAATTTTCTAGTGCTTGTAATGAGATAAGGGCTTCGACAGGCCTGTTGTGCTTTGTAGCATCGGAATTTCAAACATATCTTCATTAACATACTTTCAACATCAAAATTTACTTCAAAAAGCAAAGTTACAGTACAGGTGTAGTTCTCTAGAGCATGACATTAAGAACCTACAGCCGAATCTCCTCCACAATAATGCCACATTTCCAAATTGATGCAGGTCCCTTCATCAATAAATGGAATTGATAGAGCTCCCTTGTTATAAATTTTAGTATTCCCAAAACTTTATTAATAAATTTGGTTACAAACTGCTAGTGAGATTCAATAATTGAAGTGCAAATTTCAGCTGCTCTGATCTATAACTTTGTGATGTTCCCGACGTTAGGTGAGCATCATGGAGCATAATTCCTACCGTAATGGACTTCTGGTTAGATCATGACACGTCTCAAAAAAAAGGCCATCAATTTTGTGTTTCAATAGTAGGTACGGTGGTTGTTGACAACAGAAGCATAACGGATATGCATATTCACCAGTCACAACAGCAGAGGCCCATCTATTGACTAATGAATATACATTAAGTTTTATATTTGTAACACAGGACACAACTACAAAAACTTCTTCTCTTTTAGTTACTTGCCTTCTTCAGGACAGACATTTGATCTGCAAGGGTATTATTTTATATATATATGTATTGTCAATTTTTAATTTCTGGTAATGACTGTCTTTTGAATTTTTGATTGGGCGTAGAAGCAAAAGATTGTTCAAGTTTGGGGATCAAGAAAACATGAACCAGTGAACCTGAGCTTGAGTATGTTTGTTTTTTACTGGATGTTGATAAGATTTAACAGATATGTCGTTGCTTGTATTCTCAATGATTTGCTGCATAGACTTGAGAGCAGTGGCATGGCTGGCAACTGACTGAAAAATACACATAAACGTCAGCTGTCCCAACTATCTGAAACGTCCTATTTCATTATCAGTGTCAAGAAAGGAACTGAACTTTGACAATTTCTCACTTAATATTAAAAAGACAAGCTTTTCTCTAGCTGTTTTCAACCACTTCAACCTCTGTTATTTCACATGCTGTTCACTACTATCTCCTCTCCTCTCTTGTTTTAATTTTATTTTACTTTTATCCATCTACCATTGACCAGTTGTGCACTCCAAATCTATTTCTTTCTTGTTCCCCTTCATGATTGTTTATTTGTTTTCCTTTTAGGCAAGGACAATGGGGTAATGTGGGAGAGACAAAAGTCCTGTAAGCATAAAGTCAAATCCTCTTGACATGCTGTTTAACACATTATACATATCTTAACCAATGGATTTTATCAAATGATTAGACAAAAGCTTTCTGGTGTTGACTATAGGATGCCCACAAGTTCAAAAGTCAGTTGAAATTCTAATTTTGATGTCTCCCCAATCCCATCAGGTGCTTTAACACCGGTAAATAAAGATATAGATTTAACACTAAAACCTTAAATACAAGATTTCATAATTGCACAGGCCACAGCAAACTTGAGCTACACTTACTGCCATGGCATTGGTCATCTCGGTCACATGTCTCTGGACTCAATACTTGTATCTCCATCAGATTCATAAATAAACTGGCTATAACTCAATTATTTCCTGCACAATGCACCTACATTTTGTCAAGACATTAATACACCTAATATTTAGTTTAGAGGGGGTTAATCTTCATTATATCACTTTAGCTGGTTTTAATCTGTCTTGCATTGGAAAAGGTAATTTGTTTCTTTTTTAAAATTGTGTCTAGTACCATAGAAGTTGCCAAAATAATTAAAAGGGAAAAACAACTGAAAAACCAAATCGCCGTAGACTTCATGCTAACAACTAGCCACGACCTTTAATAGGAGGTAATATATTAACATGATTCCAGAATTATTATTAGTAGCCCACAGGCCACAGCCTTAGCTGTTCTGTTGAACTCTGTCATGGATTTGCTAAGCTACATTATGCTTGATTAATGTCTAACATCAAAGCAAAATTAGGACACGGGATCAAAGTACTACAAGTAAAACATCAGCACAAAATCAGTATATTATTCATCTAAGCATAGACTTCCACAATTCTTTATGCAAAATTATCAACTATTATCCATCTGTTAATAACTTAAGATTTACGAAGCAAAGAACTGATGAAGTACCAAAAATCAAAATGCACCAGCAAAGCCCTTTTTCCTATCAATTCTTCTTGTAGTACAAAGTTTAACAGATAGTTATATGATAAATACATTAACACAAGAAATACCGTAAAACCTTAAGTTTATTCATATTTATGAAACATCTCACTCTGTAACTTTTATATTCTAGAATTGTTACTGGTGATAGCTTCAAAGAATAAAAATACATTTGTGGAATAAAAGTACACAAGAAATACCAATTTGTGACTCAGACAGAGGAAAGCATAAAAGTCACTTAGCCACAAGAGACATTTGTGGAATAGGCATTCAAATTTGCTAAATATTCAGACAGTAAAACTCTTTGCAGCAAAGGGCTAATACTTGGTGCAATTAAAGGCACAAATTGGTTGGTACGCACTGAAAAGGGTATGCGCAAGTACACAGAAACCTACAGTTGACCACCGAGTACTAATTTTGAAAGTAACAAATTTAAGTACATTAGAGGGTGAGAGGGAGAGAGGTCTTGAAAGCAGGAAGAATTTGTTGCAGTGAGAATTAGGTTACTCCTAAGACTTTCACCTTAATATTTAACAACTCTGAAGAGCCCATTGACTCGTTTAGAGTTTAGATGTTTTATACTTAAATGAAACTAATCTCTGTCAATGTTACTTTCAATCAAATTAAAAAAAAAAAAATCTCCATGTCTCTGTACATCACATTAGGAAATCATCAATTTCTCATTCAAGACAATCATTCACTTAGGCAACCCATCACCACCTATTGTTCATCCAGGACCTAACCAAAGAACTAAGGACAATGGAGATGAATGAGATCCTAGGATCATGGGTTATTAATAAACATGCATGCTAATTTAAAGGGAGGGGGGGAAAACCCACTATCTATTCCTTCATTCTCAAACCATTTAACAATTCAACTCAATTGCAAAAGATGAAAGAGTGCACTTCCTTTCATTTCTGACTAATTTGATATCAAAGTTTGAGCGAGAATTGCAATAGTAAGTAAATCACAAACATGAAGTAATTGCACTTTGAGAACTCATCCTGCTGATATTAGCAAAAGGCTAAAAGTGCGATTATAGAATAACATCCCCTATAGTAGATATTAGGACAAGGAAAGACTAACGAGGGCTGCTAAGCACATCCACAAACGTGCGAGTAAGTGAAGGCAAACGCATCTGCTGAACATGGATTCTGCTCCTTTTGAATCGAGGCTCCGGTGGTGATGAGAATGGCGAAGCAGCAGGCCACGAGTCATTTGAGCTGTCACAGCTGAAATTCGCATCAATAATACAACTCGGGCTTCCGGGTAATGGAAAATGCTTGCGCTTGCAACTCTGGTTTTGGCTTCCGTTGCCTCTTGATAACTCTAGGATGAGCAAGTAGCACTCCTTAAGCTTATCCTGCTTAAAGACAACCAGCCTATAACCATTGGCAATCATGTATTCGAATCTGACAAAATTGGCAAAAGAAGAAAATAACAATGAAACAGAAACAGAGGAACCAATGTACTGAATGCAAACCTGACTGATGTTAAGCACACCCATAAGCAGATTTTGGTGTTCCACAGGATTGCATGGCTCAACCTCCTGAATTGTATGAAGCATTGTTGCAGTAGCCAATGTAGAAGGAAGATAGCACATAAACCGTGAATCTGGAATCAAATCCAGAACCAGATATTAGCATTTTGAAGAACAAATATGATCAACCAATTACAAATATTCACTTTTGCACAGTGGAGGCTCCAAAATTAGCAATAAAAAAGGCAGTTTTTGATTGCTTACCAGCAATGACAGAGAGAAGCAAATGCTCACACCTATAGAGAAATTCCCAGTGCAAGTGGGTCTTCAACCCAAGCCTTCTCACAATGTGATCAAAGAATGAAATAGGAGTCACAGGATTCATCCTCCATTGAAGTGTAGAGAGCACCAGAAGCTCCATTCTCTGAATAGTCTTTGCCTCAAAAACATATTTCGGGTCCTTCACCTAAACACATCACAAACCGCACATGCCAAAACAAACACAACAAGTTCAATGACCAATAAAATTATAAATATTTAAAAAAAAAAAAACAAAAACACAAGTATACACAATAAAAGAACCCCATTTTGATAAATCAACAGAAAGCTCAAAAAAAAAATTTAAAAAAAATTCCCAGACAATGCATCAACAAAAACATACTTGCAAGTCCAAAAGAAGGGGCACTTGGGTCTCATCCACTTTAGCAGCCAGAGACAAGCAAGCTACAGCAACAAGCTGACCCATCCAGGGCTTGTCTTTTTGAAACGAATGGCTTAAAATGAACCTATCAAAGTAGTTAACAGCAAGAATAGCGGTCAAAGCAGTGAAACCAAAATGAGCCTTAACCCTAAGCACCCACTCAACAACCTCTTTACGAGCCAGAATTAAAATCTCATCTGAGATTGGATCACTAGGCACAAAGTTTTCTTTTTTTTCTTTACAGATCAAAGACAACAACTCGTTATCATCCCAAAACAAGTCATGTTCTTGCAAAACAGGTGGTAAAGGCGACTCCTTTTCCTCACATCTCTCAGTCTCAGCATCAATACAACACTCCTCAAACTCGAAACTTTCTTCATCGCAAAAAAGGCCGTCAAGAGCCAGTGGAGTGGTTTCAAGCTGGTGGTGGTGGGCATCAGTATTATCTTGTGGCAAAGCCATGTTCTTCAGAAAAGAAGAAGAAGAAAATAAATCCTTGGCTCATTATAACATGAAAAAATCAGTTTTGGGCATTTGTTTCTCTCTCTTTTCTCTGGACACAGCCTAGTGTGAGAGAGAAAGCGAGGGACAGAGGGCAAGTGAAGGGTTTTTATCTGAGAAAAACCTTTCACGCCTGTCCTTTTTTTTATTTCTATTTTCATGTATTGTTTTGTTTTTCTTTTTTAATTTTATTGCTATGCTGAGGGTTTATATGTTCATTTCATTTCTGGGACTACCTGGCTTGCCGTTGGCGCCAATCAAAAAATTAATAAAAGTTGTAATAAGTAACGGCACGCCACAGAGAACCATTTTTTTTTTATATATATATTTTCTCCCGTAAAAAAAAAAAATTAAAATTGGAAATAAATAATGAGACGCCCTGCAGTTTGCACAGGCTCGCGCTGTGACGGGAAAACAAAATCATATATTTGTATTCATTTGTACGTACCGTATCGTCTCCATACCATACGTACCGGGTGTGTGTGTGTGTGTGCGCGCGCGCGCGTGTGTATATATATATATAAAGACTTCGTAGATCTGCTTTACGATGACTTGCTAATTGGAAATGAATCAACTGAAATTAAAAAAAAAAAATCCCTCTCTTTTCAACGAGAGTGTAATACACGCTCGAGATTATTGAGTATCATTCATCAACTTGTCAACTGACATTTTAAATTTTGATTTAGTTTGTTGTTTAATTTGATTTATTATAAATCTCTGAACAGTAATGTTTTTCTTTCTATTTTCTTTATGTCTAAATTGATATAAAACTAATAATCTGAATATATTGTATCAAGCGAATGACAAGTTAATCACCACCAGATCACATGAACCATATGTAATAACTAATAAACAAAGTTAGTTCAAATGATTATCTTACATATCCTCAAAGTAAAAAATGAGTAAAAATAATATTTATTAGGGTTTTAGTTATCAATCCAAAATATTAATCTATTAGGTGAAGAAACATATCATAATTATAAACTCAAGTAATTCCTCTTTATCGGCTAATGTAGATTGTAAAACACAAATCAATAGTCACCCTTATATAAAACCAACCCACTTCCTTTTCGAATGAAAATCACCTTGATGCTTTTATTCGACACGTCTCTATAACAAAATCTAACACCACATTTCAGTTATTAGGATCTTATTTTAATACTACTTGCCTATCACAATATTTTGACAATTAAAATTTGATTTTAATATTATTTCCTATCACCATATTTTGACTATTAGAATCTAAATTTAATACTATTATATTTAGAATTTCTAGATCTACACTAAAAGAATAACATATTATATAAAAAATTTATCATATTTATAAACACAAATAACCCTCGTTTAATAACTAATATAAAATTCAACTCAACAATATTTAACTAATTTTTTATTTAAAAGAAAAAAAGGGGAGATCACACTTCAGATATGAACGTTGAATAGATTAAAACTTAAAAAGGATTGCTCAGGGAGGACGACGTGACGGGGTTCGAACATTGAACAACGTTTTAAAGAGTGTGTCCTCCTCCTCCTCCATGTGGTCCATGAAGGTGGCAAAGGTTTGACCGCTTCAAACGGAAGCTTGTCATGTCTCTGATGGAAAATTGTGCGACTCGCTAAAGAGATTTGTTTTTTTTTTTTTCTCATTTTTCTCTGTAATTATTTAAAATTCAATTAATAATTGTAGTTATTGATGTGATCATTCAGTTCTATCATCATCATTTCCTGACAGTCGATACGTGGACCAATCATAAGTCCTCTGTTGGTCAAATTTATGATGACATAAACAGTTTGAAACCATTGCTTTCTTCTTATATTTTTTTATTCTGAATTTACAGATTAATTTTCTTTCTTAAGCTCATATGTCAATTAATAATAATAATAATAATATAAGAAAGGATAAAATAAAATTTTAAGATTTAAATAAAGGTAATATAATCACTTTAGAGAACAAGAATCTCATATTCACATTTTTTATGGAGATAATTACTGAAATTTTTACTTTCAATTTTAGGTAGAACTCACCATTTTGATTCTCATTTTTATTTTTATTTAAGCAATTAAATATATTCTTTATTTTCATTTATTGATTCCCATTTCTATTCTCGATAAGTAAAAGTCTACTATAAAAAGTATGAATTATATATATGCTGCATAAATTTAAATTTAGTTAAAAAATAAAAGTCACAATATTTTATTGTTAGTACACTCTGTTGGTTTACTTTTGAGTTGAAAGAAGTTGTTTTAAGATAATCCATTTGAAGGTTGTGAAAATAGAAAAAGCCAACGTGTTGATTTTACAATGAGTGGTGTGCATTTTGAGAAGTCAATCGATCCGTATGGTTGGCATCACCAGGAATTAAAAATCTAGAATAATACAGTCAGTAATAATAATACTACATTTTACTAAGCACTGCTTTGTTTCACTGTATCAGGCAATTTACAGCGCCCGCTGTATTTCTATTTTCATTTTTTCGAAATTGAATACCAAATAAAACAAGGAAAAAATTCAGAAGAATTTATGCAAATTCAAAAATGTTTTAATGATTCAAAAACGTTTTTTTTTTGTGAAATGACAGCACATCAAGATCAGGTTTCAGTGTCACGATAGGGGAAGAGCTTCGCGGGCCGCCAAAAGTAAAACAGAAAGGGGAAGCAAATTGTACGATGGATTGTTTGTGACTATTCGTCTTTGTGCTCCTTTTTCTTTTCTTTTCTTTTTTTTAAATTCATGTTTTTAATACGTTTACCAATGTTTTTTAATTAAAGCTACTTTCCTTTTTTTTTTCCCCTTCCCCCAAAAACCAAAGTACATTAGTACGTAGAGCATGAACATCTTCTTTTACCTCTACTACAATAAGCAATTGTTATAAATATTTGTGTAATACAGTAATTTGATGATTAATCAGTCTCAAAAAAAAAAAAAAGTACATTAGTACGTAAACGCAACCACTAACCCGTGTTGTGAGCAGCCAAATTCTTTTGAAAGAAAAGAAACTTCACGGTTTTACTTTGGAATTTTCCTTTTCATAAAAAATATATATTTGATTTATTGTTATAAATACTATATTAATTATAATAAGTGTGATTCTCAAACTGACTATCATTAGATGATTATAAAACTAGTAAATGTAACTATCTAATGGTTCCTATGTGGATTAGTGATTGTGAAATAAAATATGCATTTATCTATCGTATTTTTTTAAAAAATAAATAAATAAAACATGTATGATTTTGAAAAATCTAATGTAAAGTATTTAAGACTTACAATTACGTAATTTATATGTCAAGTTATATTTTTACTTATCACTATGTCATCACTAGCAAAGTATTATTAATTTTATCATTCAATTAGTAATGTGCTAATTTAACAATTCAAACAAACCAATAAGTAACGGATTAGATGTCACGTTAAATGAGATATAATTTATACATTATGATTATATAAAATCAATATTAGTCTTAACATATAGAATTTAGAAAAAAGATAAGAATCTACAATTTATGATTGTCACTGTAGTGTAGCTGGAGTTAGAGGGAAAATGTAAGAGATGAGATCAATCTTACTTCATCAAAACGCTTATAAAATAATTGCGCGAACGCCAACTGTAGTTAAATGTGAGAAAAGAAATATATGTGATACTAACACGCGAGTTAATCCACTGCCTTTAGCTAGAGAGAAGGACTGCTGGTATGTATGTAGGCTGTGATATGATAAAATTGATTTTGGTGGTCCAATAAATTTGAAAAAACAGAAATTTAAGTTGTATTGTTATAGAATTGATTTAGACAATTTTAATAGGTACACATAAATATCAATAGACATTTAATTATATGATACATATCAATAATTTTAAAAAATATTTAAATTAAAGATAATTAGCACAATCTTCCAATATTCACACTTCAAATCACCAACATGTTACACACGAACATGAGTATTGACTAAACCCCCGATTTAATAACTTGTTAGGTTGAGAACCAGAACAATTAAGAAAGAAAAGGAAAGGGAGATGAGGAGGGAGGAGGGAGGAGGGAGGAGTGAGCACAGCACATAACTTGTGAATCACGAGAGGAGATTGTGATTTTTGATGGAATGGGATGTGGGCAGGCAGAGGGCGGACCAGTCCTCTTTGGGAGCCGATCCCACTACCC
>NW_006262075.1:3583871-3625435 GCF_000493195.1 Citrus x clementina | reverse complement strand
TGTTAATTACTCTTTTTGCCCGATTTATTAATACTTCCTCCCTTTCTCTTTGTTGTTTTTTCCCTACTTGCTTTCTAAATTTATTTTACATTTGGGAAAAAAAAAAAAATAGGGGTCGGTCGATTTTTCAGCCCCTACTTTTTCAGATTTTAATTTAATTTAACTATCCAATTAATAAAACTGTTCGAAATCACTCCCTAAACCTACAAGACATAGATTTATAAACATGTTGATTTTTATTTGTGTGCATCTTCATTTCCATTGTTGTAATTATTTCAACACAAATTTTAAGAGGATTTAACATAATTTGGTTTACATTATGAATTTAGATTTAATACTGAGTTTATCTTTTTACTAACCTTTTAAAAATATATAATTGGTAGTTATTGAAAAAAATATAAAACTAATCAAATGTTAACCGTATATTTTTATACGTACACATGTGGCAGAAGATTATGAAGTGCTTGTTTGGTAGGACTTATCTAATGGTCATAAGTGCTTATTTAATTTTGTAAGCTATTATCATAATTTTTATTTTTTTGTTATTTTTTTAGTAGAGCTTTTAGAGTTTAAATAAGTTATTTTGCCTCTATCAGCAAAATCTCAAATTTTGAGCTTTTGGGAGTAGATGTTGAATTTTTTTTAAATGTTAAAATATTCAAAATATCCTCTACTTATTTGACAATCTTATTTTATCATTTTCATAACATAACTTAAAAATTTTACCAATTAAAGTAATTTCAGAGATTTTTAATAAAAACTCTTATTGACAACAAAACAATTAAAATTTGTTAGATAAAAGCTTTATTTGTAAAAGCTCTACTTGAAAAACTGTACTAAACGGAGCCGAATAGTTAAATACATGTCAACTCACATTGAAGTTTTGATTATGTCTTTTCCTTATCTAAACTCTTATGAGATTTTTAAAATATTATACCATGTGTTTTTTAGTAATAGAGTATGGTTAGAATTTTGTTTCTCGTATATTTTTATTTATTAATTATCAATCACTCATGAGAATTTAGTTTAAGAAAAGTTGAGAATATGAGAGAATTTTAGTCCCTTTTGTTTCACCATAATTTGCTTTCGAGCGTATTTTTTAAACTACTTTATTTAGTGGGCTACTTGAATTCAAATATTGGAGGAGGTAATGGATAAAAAATGAAATTGCGCTTTGCCCAAAAAATTATAATTTTTAATTTTTAATACAAATTTAGAGTCTTTAATCTCATGCAATTCAATGATGGTGGATTTACATCATTAAATGTTATTTTAACTTTTAATATTTACTATTATATTACATAAAACTATTAGCTCAAAATTATGAAAAAAAAAATTAGATTGAAATAGTGCCCCCCGCCGCCCCAGGGCAAATAATATTTAAGGCTACAAAATATGGCTTTCAAAATTAATTATGAGTAAAATTCTCCTTTGTTGAAGTTGATTTTTTAGATTTTAGAGACGATCTATGAGTTGTCGTTGTGTTTATCGAGACTAATTTAACAAATATTTATTCATATATTAATACAATTATGAAAAAAAATTAAAATAAAGTCTATAAATATGACTTTTGTATTATAATATTGGTTTTCTATTTGGACAATGATACTGAATCAATGCCCTATATTTTGAAAGTCCCTAGAAGTTAATGTACACAGTACGCAGCAAAAGATGGGTGTATATATTATTTGCATTTTTGGTTGGTACAGTAGGTCCAAAATTCATTGCCTGTGGACGAGTCAAAATACCTTTTTAAAATTTCAATTCAAATGATAAACAAATAGAATAGGAAAGTGTCCCCTTATTCGAATCTATGGACTATATGAAATTTGCGCTTCAGTTCATTATATATAGCTAAAGCTTGACCCAAAAAGATAAGCAAACAAGTCTTCAAAATTTATGTGTACCCGTCCTTAAAATTTCCTTAACTATAACAATTCAGCAAAAGAAAGAATCATCAATCAATAAGCGAATTTCAATTATCAATGGGTTTTTGATCTAGTAGGAGAGTCTTTGCATTTATAATAGTGAGAATAAGGGTTCGAGTATTTATAAAAAATGGTTCGAGTCTCTATAAAAATATTATGAGAGTCAATTTCAATTTTCTTTCAATTCTCAAATATTAATAATAATCTTATATAATCGAGCAGAGAAAAGAACTCTATAAGACACCGACGTATTATTTATGGACTGTCTCAATAATTTACCACTCAAAACGAAATCTTCCGTGATCAATTGGCTCCATCTATTGAAATAGTTTGATGGTGAACGTGACCTCTTCAAGACATTACCTTTAGGCTCTTGAATTCTTTCGGATATTTTATTTTGTCTGCGAGTAGTTGCATAGATTGGACTGCGGGAGATTATATAGAATTCCATAATCCATAATGTTGATGTTACCAAAAGAAATTTAAGTCGAGGCCTAAAGAAATGCGAATTAAAATTTCACCACCCCTGTAAACAATTTGTGTCATTGGCAATTCTCAATGTTTGGCCGAGTAATGTTTATTAAATACTATAAATTCAAATCCTAAAGGAATACCGGAACAGGGTCTAAAAATGGATATGATGTTTTGTCTCACTCTCCTACCTTTTAACAAGAATAAATAAATAAAATTAAAATTAAAATTCTGCCATTTGCATAAATATCTATTTAGCAAATTAAACACACATTTTCCCAATCGTTTAAGCAATGCCGGCATTAAATATCAACGCCCAACGGCAGGATTGTTTTCCACAAGAGTCGTTTTCTTTAACATTGTCGTTGTCATGATCTCTTTTTCACTAATTAATGCCAAAATAATCAAATCTCAAAGTCTTGTATTTTTATGGCTTATGTATTAGTTAATTTCAATTAAACATGTGTAATTAACTTAGGTTAATTTATTGTGTAATCAACCCTTGCTCCACTGAACGGTTTTTTATCTAAAAGATGATGACAACTAAAGCAACAAACAAAAGGTTCCTGCATGCAGTGCAGCGGCAGCATCTGGAAAAGCTTCGGAAACCTGCAAGTGCCAAAAATGTGAAAAGCAGGAGCTGCAACAGAAGGATTTCATTTTACAGCGTCCAAAGATATGAAAAGCAAAAGCTTACACGAAACCTATTATTATTCTTTCCTTTATTATTGTTAATTATTTACATAGTAATAGTATCATTTCTTTTGAGAGGGACTACATAATGGGCGTCGCCTACATATAAGCTTTTTCCCTCATTTTCCGATGACTAATTTGATTTTCCTGTGCAGTTCTGGTTTCTGCATCAACCCCTCTCTCTCTGTCAGTCCATAAAAGTAAGTTTTGCTCTTTTCCCTTTCAATTGCCTCTTTCAGCAATACGTGTGTATATGATTATTTATTTGTACTGTGTCGTTGCCATTTGCCAATGCCAGCCACGTTAGAGGTAATTAAACTTTGTATTTTCCAGCGTATAAAAAGGCTCGAGATGCGGAGTGGGGAGAGAGAGATGGGTGTCATTTCAAATTGATGGATGTGGGATTGTGAGTGCAAGGGCAAAGCCAAGGCTAAAGAGGAGTCTTGACTCTTGTCCAGCTCCAGCCAGTATCCAAGTATCCGACTCTCAACCTTTTTCCCCCCCTTTTTTTCCCCCCAAAGTTTAAAAACAGAAATAAAGTTACACTAGATAGTTACCTGCCACTTTAATTTATCATTACACAGTTGTGTTTTTATTTTTTTTTCCCCTTTCGCATTTGCTTTTACATTTGGGACTTTTCCTTTCTAGTTGAATGAAGCAAGCTCATGCGCAATTTTTCTATTTCTTGAATTCCTAACAAAACAATACCACCAAGATCCTAAAATCTGCTCCTCTGTCTTCGTTAAAAGTCAATTTCTGTTCAGCACTCTTCCCATAAACACGCACACAGATCAAAGTTTTAATAATGTTTGCATCATTTAAGTGCTCGACCAGGTACTAACGGGCCTTTGGTCCAATTGGAGAAGCCTTGCACTTACAATGTTGAGTGCAAGAGTTCGAACCTCCATAAGAGTATTATAGAGGTTAATTTCAGTTCTTTCTCAATTATCAATTAATTGAGTGGAGACAGTCTCTCCCTTACGAAATGTGAGTGGAGCAGGCACCCCTCGAGTATTAGAGAAGGTTTAAAATATCTGGACATATACTTCAGTGTCTCGAATATTAGAGAGGGTTAAAATATATGGGTATATACTTCAGTGTGTCAATGTATGGTGGTAGTCCCAGTTATACAGTATGATTGTAAATATTAATTGTAATATTTGATGTAATGTCAGTAATATCTATATATAACAAACTTAAAAAAAAAAAAGTGCGCGACCAGGTCACCGGCTACTAACAGACTGCAAATGTAATGGCAAAGAAATATTTGGCACTTTTACATTTCTTTTCACTTTTGCTTATTAGTGCCCCTGCCCATAAGAAAACAAAACGGTAATGGTGTGATATTTGTCGTTCGTTGTAGCTAAGTTTTAACATCAACCCACTTCTTAGATCTAAAACAATCAAAATTGGGCTCACTCGCTAGCCTCGGGCAGGCCCGGAGAACCAACATACGCAACAACTTTTCATGGGTACATGAACATCCAAATGAATGACTGATTACATTTTTTTACAGGCTTATAATACAGTTGGATGGGAAATGATGAGAAGCCAAAAATTGTACACACAGTCACACCCCCCCGTACACACACAACACCAAAAAGGTAAAAAAGAAGGTTAATGGCAATTATTTACCTTCCACTGGCAATTACATTATCAATTGATTAGCAACTCGAGGAATGCTCTTAATGGATGTTCTTACAAATGCCCACGTTGAGAAATCGACAAACTCTCAAAACGCTTTTGCCTACTGCCATCGGCTTGAGCAACAAGTCATTCCATTCCATTAAAACCTGTAATAATTAATGATGATGATGGTGGTGGTGACGGCCTGGCATCCATGCATGGCTTTGACTATATAATTCAAAAAGCCAAAACCAAACACATGATGATCAGTGAGGAAGTGGGACAACATCTCTGAGATCAATCATTTAACCTTCACAACTCTGTGTTACTCTAATTATTAATTTGGGGTTTTACCTTTAAATGATTAATCTATAATTTGCTTATACTTACACTCACACCTCTCTCTCTATTTATGATTTCAAAACTTAATTTGGATCTCAACTCCTTAAAATAAATTTTTTTAAAAGTTTCGTGTCATAATTTTATGTGAAACCACCTACTAATAGTTGAAAGACACGAGGGACTGTGTGTTAAAAAATTTAGAGTCAAATTAAATTTAATTTCTCACTTATTTTTTGCCCCGCAATATTTTCAAATTTCTAAACATGAAAGACAGACAATTAATTGGTTTGTGATTATATTCTTGTTCTCTCTCTCAATTATCATCCAAATTCTTTTCCTTTCTTTCCATTTTAATTTCTTCTCTGGTTTGCTGCCATATTTGTAACATGAGTGAAGACGAAAATGACGACAGTTGACGACGAAGTTAATTCTCTCTTTCTCCTCCCTCGGTGGATCACTTCTTATTATAAGTTGAAAGACTTTTTTTTTTTGGTCCCATCATGAGGGATATTTTTTCATTATCCCTTCCCCGCGGTCAATACTCTCGTAAATTTTGTTTGCAATTGTCAGTTTAATTTGTTGGAGTATTTGCTCATATATTTTATAGATTGTTCTAATTTATTGGCATTATGAAAGAATTTATTAAAATAAGGATTTATTGAGTAATTTCAGAAGATTTCCGTTGCATTAGTTCTTGGCTTCTGGGTTTGTACAATAAAAATATATTTGTTTGATGCTCGGAGTTATAACATGTTTGTTATGTGAACTTGGTTTTATTTTATGTTTCTGGTTGTTTATATTCCTGTGAAGTTCTGAAATAATCCAATCTACTTAATGTAAGCATGTTCATAACATCATGTGATCAATGCAAAATTGATGACATTACAGCATGGTAATTTGCAGAAATTGTGGAACCATTCTGCATGAATACACGTGGAGAATTATGGTCGTGTGACGCAGTTGGTGCACTGAAACTAGGTCCAAGATCAACTTTACAACACAAATTGAACATAACTTTCTTAAATAAAATAATAGTAATAATAATAACTTTTTGGAGAGAAGCTGAGAGTCCAAGGTAAACAACTAAGCGAGACTAATTAAACAAAATAACAAGATAGAATTTTGGGCCAACAGTACTTGTCTAACCTACTCATTGCTCTCGATTGACAAAGTTATAAGTTACACAACTTTCTTAATAGACGGCAATAGCGAGATAATGGGCAGTGATGGCAATACTGGGTCCATCAAGTTACAGGTGAAAGAGATGAAGATTGAGACAGAGAATAAAGAAGTGAGCTGCATACGAGGAGGAGGAGCACAGTCAGATGACAACCTTCTTCTTCACTCAGGTTACAAATATGGCAGATAATCTCAGTAACGAAGTGAGAGAACACAATAGAGTCAATTTAGGTTTGCCTAACGCACCAAAAGTAATGCAGCTTTCAAAATCTACCAAGCATGCATTAGTTAATGCAATGTTATCTAATTCCATGTGGCAAATATAAACACACAATTAGGGTATATTTGGCACACTGTATTAGCTGTATTGTATTATAATATATTACATGAGGGTGCATTACATTAAGTTATAATATAATATTATATTTGGTGTAGTATGGACTTTATATATAAAATAACCTCATTTTATATTAATGTTAAATTAAATTAACATTATTTAAAATATATTAATATTCTAAGGTTTTATTATTAATTTATGAAATTAAGTATCAAATAATTATTTTATATATTATTTTTTATAATATAAAAACTATTTAATAATATATGATTATTAAATAATAAAATATTACAATATTATGTTATATTATAAATTATATTATATTATAATATATTAGTTTTTATGATATATTATATTATAAAATATAAATATATTCTATTATCAAGTATAAATATATTATATTACAAAATAATGTAATATTAAATTATAAATTTATATTTATTTATTTATTTATGTCAAATGTAACTGTTTAATCTAAATTTAAATTTGGTAAACAATAGATTATTAAATAAAATTACAAATTTATTTTTGTTAAGGAAGCTCATCTTGCTTGCAGTACGATAAGCCAAACAGAAGATAAAACAGAGGATTGCAGCAGCTACAACACACGGTTAAAGATTGATGATTTGGATGTCCAGGTGGCACCTGGTGGTTATGTAATTACCAGCACACGTGAAGATTAGTTTTGATTAGTTAGAATTAGTAATCAGCTCGAGCTGCATTTTCAGCTGTGTATATAAATAACTATGTAATTAGTTTCGTACTATTTTCATTATGAAAGAATCAATAAAATTCAAGTGTTCTCTAAATTGAAATTTTCTTTTATTTTCTTGTTAACCAAACAGTCCATTTAACAATTTCAACTTGGTATCAGAGCCAGCTATGGCTTCAGTAAATCTTGCTGCATCATCTAATACAGTTCATAATGCCGCCATTAATACAAGCACAGTCACCTTCTCATTCAACACTCCTGTTAAGCTGGATCAAGCAAACTACTTAATTTGGAGATCTCAAGTTCTTGCTTCCATTCGTGGAAACAGACTTGAAAAATTCATTGATGATTCTGTAACTCCTCCACCTTCTCACATTGCTCAAAGAATTGGTGATGATCTCAGATCTGTTGAAAATCCAGAGTATGTCACCTGGAGATCTCAAGATCAGATGCTGCTTGGATGGCTTCTTTCTTCAATGAGTGAAGGAATCATCAGTCTAGTCTTCAGTCTAGAAACTTCACTTGAGGTATGGAAAGCTATTAAAGTTCAATTCGGTTCACAGTCTAAATCCAAATTGTTGCATCTGAGGTACATGATGAATTCGACTAGGAAAGATGATATGAAAGTCACTGATTTTTTCATTAAGATGAAGAACATAGCTGATAATATGGCTGCTGCTGGAAGTGCTTTAACTAATGATGATTTGATTCTACACATAATTTCTGGTTTAGGACCTGAATATAATTCTGTGGCTACATACATAACTGGTCAAATAGGAGTTGGTAAAATGGATGTGAATGAGGCTTATGCAATGTTGTTAACTCAAGAGGCTAGAATAGAGCAACAAGCACACATGCTTGCTGGTATGGATGTGAAACATAACTTTGAGGCAAATTTAGTCCAGAACAGAGGTTTTAAGAAAGGCTTTATATCTGGAGGTAAGAATTTTGGTGGTTATGGATACAATCCTGGTTTTGGTAATACTGGATATTATGGTTTTGGTGGCTATAAAGGAAATTCTGGAGGTGCTGGAGTCAATGGAGGAAATTCATCTGGTGTTAATTTCCAGCAAAGAGGTTATTTTAGTGATAATCAAAGAAATTGAGGGAACTGGAATCAGAATCCTGGTGGATATGGCAACTTCAATAATAACAAAACATCTGGAAATGTTAAACCTCAATGGAATGCTTCTAAACCTACTTGTCAAATTTGTCTTAAGACAGGTCATACAGCTAATATCTGCTGGAAGCTTGAAGAGTTCATTTCTTCAGGAGCTTATAAATCACCACCAAACAGGAATCCAAGGTCTGCTTATCTAGCAAACATGGAAGGTGCTTCAGATACCAACTGGTATCTTGACAGTGGGGCAACACATCACCTCACTAATGACATGAACAACATGCAGGTTGCTGAGCCTTTTGCAGGTATATCTAAACTTGTAGTTGGTAATGGTGCTAATTTAAACATTACCCATCTTGGTCATGCCACTTTAAAGATGCATGATTATAATACAAAAGCTTCATTCTCACTTAACCTGTACAATATGCTGCTGGTTCCTCAAATTACCAAAAATCTTATTAGCATATCCCAGTTAACCAAAGACAACAATGTGGCAATTGAATTCACTGATAAATTTTGCTTTGTGAAGGACAAGGTGAAGAATTTGATCATACTACAGGGCAAGGCTGACAAAGGTTTATACAGATTGCTGTTGATGTCACCCAATAAAACTCTTTCTCGAAATCATGTCACAACTGTTGAGTCAGCTACTCAAGTTGTTCCTTGTTGTGCAAATTTTAATGTACTCGTAAGCGCACGAATCTATTGTAGTGTAGATCAATGGTGACGAGTGTCGATCCCACGAGGAGGTGGATTTTAATTATATATAGAATTAATTTTGTAAATGGGTGGTTGGAATTATGGTGGAAATGATTTGGAATATGCTAAAACTTAAATTAAAATGGCGAGAATAAATTCTAAAACTGGAATTGCAATGGAGAGAATAAATTGAAGAGAAAATCTATTAAATTAACGTACTTGGGTATCTGGATCCGTATCAACATGCATCATAGGCTAAATAATCCGTATTAATACCAATTAAATCATGAGGGGGGAATCCACACCTCATGAACCACGCTCTAATCAATATGGTGCTAAGGGCTTATCGTGCCAAATAATAATAACCTTGTACTAGAGGGCCGGTGAAACCAAGGCGGTACTAGACAAGATTAGTATTATTTGTCGACGAGAAGTCAAAACATCCACAAAAACTAGAGGGGAAGAGAAAATAAATTTACCAAATAAAGCCCATGACACATGTTGAGACTTCACCTTTAACCCAAGCTTGAAAGAAAATTAGCCACTCATAATTGAACTAGGGGCAAAATGGGAATTTATTAAAATACGAAGAAAATACAAGATGGAGAGGGAATTACAGAAAATGGATCCCAAAAATGGATTCAGAGATATCAAATTAGGGGGGGGAGGCCCCCTTTTTATAGATACATGGAGTAAATCATGGCCATCGGATTAAAAACAGTTTGGACGCTCAGGATTGCGCCACGTCATCAGTCAACAGTCCACGTTTGACCACGCGGATGAACAGTAACACGGTTTGACCCGACTTTGAACAGTAACGCGGTTTGACCCGGATGAACAATAACGCGGTTTGGTTGAAAATAATCCTGTGTGATGCATGCACCGTACGCGAGATTTTTCGTCCACTGATATGCTGCCACGTCACCATCAACAGTACATAAGAATTTTAGTCCAACAGGATCGTGACACCTCATCAGTCAATGCCACATCATCGGTCAATGCCACGTCATCATCCGTCTATGTGAACAGTGTCGTGAACAGTAACGTATACAGTACCGTACACGTGAATAGTACCGTACATGTGAATAGTGCCATTTTTCCTTTTATGCTCCTCCTAAGGTTTTCGACCGTCCTGAGTTCAAAAGTGATGTCCGTTTTGCCGTCTGATCTCTCCTTTATTGTGAAATGACTATAATGCCCCTAAAATACATAAAATACTTAATTAAAATAAAGCACATGTAATTAAATCACAAGAAGGTTAAATATATAAAAGTAAGGGTTGTTAGTAAGACTTAAAATGTAAAATGACGGTTTTCTCCTTTATAAATATGCATTTTCTAATACTCAACACACCCCCCAACCAGCTTATTGCTAGTCCCTAGCAAATAAAGCGAAAACAAAATTCAAATTCAAAATAATTTTTTTTTTTTAATAGAAACACTCGTATTTATTCCATCAGATTAATGATAACACTCAAATAAAAGTATAAGCATTATCTCCAGTCTAAAGCAACATCACACCCACATCAACCATCCACATGAATTAGCCCAGTAGACTTTGTTTTAGCTACTCTCAAGAATGACATGTCAAACCCCAAAATCTCACTGGAAGTAGTGACACTCTCACAAATAAATTAATCCCAATAAAAATAGTCACTCCAATGAATGGTAATTGAGAGAGAAAATAATAAAGAAGTGATATCACATGCTCTCACCAAGATGAAATAAATATGCCCTCAGCTTAGAAATAATACGATCTCAAGTCAAATAAAATGTTAGTCAACCCACTTTATTTATCTTTCTTTTTTTTTTTTTAATTATGCATCACTACATCTTTTTAGCCCATATAACTAGTTTCTACTTCAAACTATAGTTCCCTAAAATCAAGAAGGACTTTTATTAGGATGAAACGTAGGCTAGGGACATGGCTAACAAAGAAGGAAAATAAGGAAAACAAAGTGTATGTTTGAGAAAAATGCAGAGAATTTTTTTTTTTTTTTTTTTGGAAGTTGCAAGGTGGATTTCACCTATTTTTATTCTTTTGAAACAACAACTTTTGTTTTTGTTTTTGTTTTTGTTTTTATTTTTATTTTTATTTTTTTTATTTTTTATTTTTTTGGCATAACTTCACTGAACAACATAATTATTTACATTTTCTCAAACATAAATAGGTGATGGAACTTATAAGACATCGGGTAATACTCCAAATCGGAGTGGGTCAAGATGATAAGTTGACAAAGAAAATGTTTTTTTTTTTTTTTTTTAAAGGCTCAAAAGGGTTAACTATGGATATTTAATAAAAGGGATGGCTAGAAAGGCTCAAACGGATCAAAGATGGCCTTTCCATCGTCTTTTAGGGCTCTGAATAACCTTCCATATCTACTAGTTAGATGGGCCTCCAAATGTAGCAACACACTCTTTTTTCTTTTTCTTTTTTCTTTTTTTTTATTTTACAATTTTTTTTTAGGGTTAACTCAAAAGTAATTTAGAGATCGTGTATAAAATAATAAACTGCTAAGCTGTATAAAGAGTGGGCAAAAGGGTTATTCTCCAAGAAAAATAATAGGCTCAAAAACTCACTTGGTACTTATTATGACATGTTCATTCCTTCAAGCAACTCATATATGTCTCCGACATCAACATGTAGAGTAGCAAACATAATGTAACATCACTTAAGACCAAAGATAATACAAATACTAAAATTTAAAATTAATCATGTCACCCAATGTTAAAACAAATCACACAAAATTTTTTTTTTTTAAACAACATTCTACCCCCCAACCTATTCTAAACATGAAAGGAAAATATGCATGCAGAAATGTGAAAATGATGCATAAAAACTAATTAGAAAAGTTACACGTAAAATGATAGAAAACGAAAATGATTTTTTTTTTTAAAGAAGATGCGTTTCTAGAGGAACTACACTCCATATTCAGCCATCTTCGACTCAAAAGTTGGAAAATGTATATTTATAGAGGAGAAATTAAAAAGAAGAAAAATAAACATAAACACATAATAAAGAAAAAGAAAATGTCTGAATTTTTTTTTTTTTATAAACGATGAAGATGCGTTTCTAGAGTCACTACACTCCATATTCAGCCATCTTCAACACAAAAAGTTAGCAACAGTTAGTTTCTACAACAAAAATTAGTAAAAACTTAACCAAAATTCTACAATTGTCGACTATTCCCTCCCCCCAACCAGAATGAAACATTGTCCTCAATGTTTGAAAGGAAAGAAGTAGAGTTTAGAAGACATCACCTAGGTGGTGCAACACAGAAGAAAATATTTATAGGCGGAGAGTTAAATCTAATTTGTACTTCTTACTGCTGCTACTGTTACCATCATTATTTGGACGCTCCAACACGAAGGTCCAGGGGTCTGGCTCCGGTCTATAAGCTTGTAACAGATCAAGTAGCTCATTAGCAGTGTGAGCACAAATAAAAAGTTTTTTCACATTAGCGGGAATGAAATAGTTTTTTATTGCATGGTTAAGAAATGCGATAAAGCCATCATAAAAGTTATTGACATTTAACAAACCGATGGGTTTCTGGTGAATGTGTAGATGGGCCCAAGATGCTAGTGTCATAAGTGCCTCTAGTGTTGCAAGATCTCCTGGAAGGAAAATAAAAGCATCAACATAATTAAGCATTTCAGTTATTCTTTCTTGCATACCTGAGACGACTAACTCTTCTCCAGTTGATGAGTCAGACGAACTGCCCAATGGTTTTAGGACTCTTGGGATGATGCCTAACACTTGACTTCCTCTGATAAAAGCTGCTTCTGAGACCATTTTTGATAACCCTCGATTACCTCCTCCATACACCAAGTGTAATTTTCTCGCTGCTATGCTTCGACCAATGGCTGCCTCAACGAACTCTTTATGTTTGCCATAGGTAAATCCAGAAAGCACACAAATGTTCTTGAATTGTCTATTGGGAGTAGCTGCCATTGTGATACTTCTCGAAAACAATTTGTGAGTGCTTGACAAAAAAGAAATCACATTTAAGAGTCTCGGTGATAGTGGGTCATGGTTGTGTATGAGGTAATATGTTAGTGTCAAATAATGCGTAAAGCACGTGGCTCGCAAGTCAAAAAGAAAACAGTAAAAAGGAAAAAGCAAACAGTAATAAAATTATTAAAGACAATAATGCAAACAATAAGACAATAGTGAAATAAAATAACAATAAAGTAAAAGGATATTTACAGGTAGTTGCGACTGTGGCTCACATCTTCCTCTGGTTTTACGTCCAGAAACGGCTTGAACGCCCTCTATGGGTCGAGGATAGGCTTCCTATCCAGTTTTCTTATAAACTGGCAAACAGGGTCGTTTATAGTCAGATTCCCGAGACTATATCATGCATGCTCTTTCTGGAATAATGGCCATAACTGGAGAATCGCTCCTTGCACATATCCACTGGGATGCGTTTCAAGAGACAAAAGGATATCATCCAATGACTCCTTATTCAAGCCATCCCTAATGAATTGAATCTTATCTTCCCTGTTATCAGACATCATTCCTAAAGAACATGGGTTTTTATTGCAACTCATTCTGGCACACTTATGACAAGCAACAGAAATTCTTCGCGCTCGTCGTTTTCTTGCATAATTTCCTTTACCACAACCAGGCATGTATGCAATAAATTTTGGAGGTAACTCACCTGCCGATCGTACTTTATCCTCGATTAACCAACGGATGTCAGCAGGTATGTTATTCCTCATGAGTAATCGCATGCGTTCGGACCGAGCTTTATAGATCGTAAGGAGGGCATTATGAGGAAGTGAAGGGAATCGCTTGTGAAGCTTCGCTAGAATCTCGTTTCTGTCCATACCTTCGCCTCAGAATATCAGTTATTATGGGAAACTGAAGTAACCGACTTGATTGTCACGGAGTACCGTTATCCGCCACTTCACCGGGGTAACAAACTAAAGCACACAAAAAGAAAAACAAATTAAAACACACAAAGAAAATTAAAATCGTCCTCTTATTGAATTTACCTCAAGCTCCAACTGGATGTCGTAAACACTTCTCTCAATGTCTCGGAGTTGGCGTTCTAAACCCTCAACATAGGCTACTAACTCTGGTGGTTGTAGAGCTCAAATGCGTTGTGTTTTACAAAATTGAATTTGTCTTTTGAGATGAGTTTTGACACGTTGAAGTGGTTTAAGAATGTTCAGGAGGAACGGTCTAAGTAAGGTACTCATGATTAAAAACGATAAGAGAAAACTTAATGGTAAAATAAACACACTTATGCAAAAACAATTTCAATTAGCAAAAGAATAATAATAAAAAGAAAGAAAGAAAAATCAAATCAACGAAAAGAAAAAAAAAATCAATTCAAATTTGGTGGGTCACTCAAATTTATTTCGGTGTCTTCTTCATGTGGTTGGTACTCTAGATATGGCTTTAATCTTTGACCATTAACTTTAAACGTGACATCATTCTTTGGGTCTTTAATTTCAATTGCCCCATGTGGAAAAACAGTATGAACAATAAATGGGCCAGACCAACGAGAGCGTAACTTACCTGGGAATAGGTGCAAGCGAGAATTGAATAAAAGCACTTTCTGACCTGGAGTGAACGATTTTCTCATAATTTGCTTATCATGGAAGACTTTCATTCGTTGCTTGTAAATCTTGGCATTTTCGTACGCGTCATTGCGAATTTCGTCAAGTTCTGCCAGCTGTAATCTTCTTTCTGAGCTGGCTTGCTGCATGTCAAAATTGAATTTCTTGATGGCCCAATATGCACGATGCTCGAGTTCCACAGGTAGGTGGCAAGCTTTTCCATACACTAGCCTGTAGGGTGACATCCCAATCGGGGTCTTGAAAGCCGTTCTATATGCCCATAATGCATCATCAAGTCTTAATGACCAATCTTTCCTGTCTGGCCTCACCGTTTTTTCTAATATGTGCTTTATTTCTCGATTGGATATCTCAACTTGGCCACTGGTTTGCGGATGATACGGAGTTGCCACTTTGTGTGTGATTGAATACTTTGTCAAAAGAGCTTTGAATGCTTTGTTACAAAAGTGGGCACCACCATCACTGATTATCGCTCGTGGGAATCCAAAGCGTGAAACAATGTTGCTTTTCAAAAATGCTATCACCACCTTGTGATCATTGGTCCTACATGGAATTGCTTCTACCCATTTCGATACGTAGTCAACAGCAACCAATATGTATTGATGGCCAAAAGACGGGGGAAAGGGTCCCATGAAGTCG
Organism: Citrus x clementina; assembly: GCF_000493195.1. Taxonomy (NCBI): domain Eukaryota; kingdom Viridiplantae; phylum Streptophyta; class Magnoliopsida; order Sapindales; family Rutaceae; genus Citrus; species Citrus x clementina. Next base: position 3,610,104 of record NW_006262075.1, on the reverse strand, counting down.
ATACCCCATACGTCAAAAATCTCAACCACTAAAATTGGATTTAGTGGCATCATGTTCCTTCGTGTAATGCTCCCCATTCGTTGACACCTATCACATGAAGAACAGAAAGTGTAAGCGTCTCGAAATATAGATGGCCAATAGAAACCACATTGTAAAACTTTAGTCGCTGTTTTCTTAGCGCTGAAATGGCCTCCACAAGCTTGTTCATGGCAGAATGAAAGGATATTCTGAATTTCACTTTCTGGGACACATCGTCTAACAATTTGGTCTGCACAATACTTGAACAAATATGGGTCATCCCAAAAGAAATTCTTTATCTCTGCAAAGAATTTAGCCTTATCTTGCTTGGTCCAATGCTCTGGAAGTTTACCTGTAACAAGATAATTAACTATATCAGCATACCAAGGTAATACTTCCACACTCATTAATTGTTCATCTGGAAATGACTCATTTAATGGTAATTGTTCTATAATTGTGTCAAAATGGAGACGAGAGAGATGGTCCGCCACAACATTTTCTGTCCCTTTTTTATCTTTGAATTCCAAGTCAAATTCCTGCAAAAGTAACACCCAACGAATTAGTCTAGCTTTTGCATCTTTCTTTGTGAGAAGATATTTAAGAGCAGCATGATCTGTGAACACAATTATTTTACAACCAATGAGATAAGATCGAAATTTTTCCAATGCAAACACTACTGCTAGCATTTCTTTTTCAGTAGTTGAATAGTTCAACTGTGCATCATTCAATGTCATACTAGCATAGTAAATAACATGGGGAATTCGATCAACTCTTTGTCCTAATACTGCTCCTACTGCATAATCAGATGCATCACACATGAGCTCAAATGGTAAGCTCCAGTTTGGGGCCTGAATGATGGGTGATGATGTCAACAACCGTTTTAATTTTTCAAACGCCATAAGACATGAATCATTAAAGATAAAAGGTACATCCTTAGCAAGTAAATTGCATAAGGGTCTAGAAACTTTGCTAAAATCTTTAATGAAACGTCTATAGAAACCAGCATGCCCAAGGAAAGATCTTACTTCTCTGACTGTTCTGGGTGGAGGAAGATTAGAAATGAGATCCACCTTGGCTTTGTCAACCTCAATACCTTTGCTCGAAATGATGTGACCGAGAACAATACCTTGTTTTACCATAAAATGGCATTTCTCCCAATTTAATACCAAGTTCTTCTCGACACATCTCTGCAAAACTAGTGTTAGATGATGTAAACATTGATCAAACGAGTCACCAAAGACAGAAAAATCATCCATAAAGACTTCAAGAAATCGTTCAACCATATCAGAAAAAATGCTTAGCATGCATCGTTGAAATGTAGCAGGTGCATTACATAATCCAAATGGCATTCTTTTATATGCAAATGTGCCAAAAGGGCAAGTGAAAGTAGTTTTCTCTTGATCTTTTGGTGCTATGGGAATCTGATTATATCCTGAGTAGCCATCTAGAAAGCAATAAAATTCATGTCCTGCTAATCTATCAAGCATTTGATCAATAAATGGTAAAGGAAAATGGTCTTTACGTGTGACAGAATTCAACTTTCTATAATCAATGCATACACGCCATCCTGTAGTCACTCTAGTGGGTATCAATTCATTATCAGCATTGGTAACTACTGTGACTCATGACTTTTTAGGGACAACTTGTACAGGACTGACCCATGAACTATCAGAAATGGGGTAAATGATACCTGTATCTAATAGCTTAAGGACTTCAGTTCTAACCACTTCTTTCATATTAGGATTTAACCGACGTTGCATTTCCCTAGTAGATTTAGCATTTTCATCAAGGTGAATGTAATGCATGCAGTCTACTGGGTTTATACCTTTAATGTCTGCTATGGTCCATCCTAATGCCCCTTTGTGCTCTTTCAAAACATCCAACAACTTACCTTTTTGTTCGTCATTGAGGGATGCTGAGATGATTACCGGTAGAGTACTTTCTTCTCCCAAAAATGCATATTCCAATGTGTTGGGTAATGGTTTGAGCTCGAGTTTCGGTGGTGATTCTGATGATGGGATGAGTTTCTTCTCTGATGGTGCTAGTTGTTCAACTCTTGACTTCCATTTATTAGTGTCCATAGATGGTGCTGAGTCAAGCAGGGCGTTGACCTCATCAACCGATCTGTCAATATCAAAATCAAAACCAAAGTGAGTTAAACATGTTTGTAAAGAATCATCACTAAGGTTTGAAACAAAAGTATCATCAACTAATGCTTCAATTAAATCCACATCAACAATTCCATCATCTGCACTGTGAGGTTGTTTGGCAATGTTGAAGATGTTCAGCTCCATAGTCATGTTGCCGAAAGACAACTGCATATTTCCAGTCCTGCATTGAATGTGAGCATCCGCAGTTGCCAAGAAAGGTCGGCCTAGAATAATAGGGATGTGCTTCCTTGAATCCTGTATTGGTTGAGTGTCAATTACAATGAAATCAACAGGAAAATAAAACTTGTCTACCTGGATAAGCACGTCCTCCACAATACCACGAGGTATTTTCGTGGACCGATCTGCAAGTTGTAACACCACTGGAGTTGGGTGTAATTCTCCCAGTCCAAGTTTCACAAACACAGAGTAAGGCAATAAATTTACACTAGCTCCTAAATCCAACAAAGCATTCTCAATTGTGTGGTTCCCTATACTACATGAGATAGTGGGGGAGCCTGGGTCTTTGCATTTTAAAGGAATTTTATGTTGGAGTATAGAACTAACGTTTTCTGTTAAAAATGCCTTCTTTTGAACATGCATGTTTCTCTTTTTAGTACACAAATCTTTAAGAAACTTGGCATAAGATGGAACTTGCTTTATAGCATCAAGTAAAGGGATGTTAACACTTACCTGTTTGAAGATTTCGAGAATCTCACCTGTAGATTTTCCCTTTTTTCCTTTCGCTAACCTCTGAGGAAATGGAGCTTTGGGAACGTATTCTCGTGGGTTGGCTTCTTCTCTCTCCTCCGGTGGTGAGTCCTCAACGTTTACAGGTACAATTTGATTTTCCTTTGTCACCGGCATCTCCACTTTGTTGTCGATTTCTTTTCCTTTTCGCAAGGTCATTATTGCTTTGACCTCTCCATGCTGCTGTGGTGAACTGGTACTCGCTTCATGCACTCCTTTAGGATTAGGCACTGGTTGACTTGGAAATTTTCCTTTCTCAACAGTCATTGCCAAGGTCTGAACTGAAGAAGCGAGTTGTCCCACCATCTTCTCGAGGCTTGAAACTGATTGAGCTTGTGAGTTGAAGCCCGCTCTCAATTCATTTCGTAGTCCATCAATGGTGCGGTTCTGTTGCTCAATCGTGGAGTGAGTAACATTCTTGAAATTTTGGAATGCATCCTCCCATGGTCTGGGTTGAGAGTAGTTCTGATTCTGATTGAATGGTCTAAATGGGGGCTGAGAGGCTTGAGGAATTTGTTGCATTGGTGGAGCTGGAGCTGCTGGTCCATTTTGTTGGAATCCTTGAGACCATGAAAAATTGGGGTGGTCTCTCCATCCAGGATTATATGTGTTGGAGTATGGGTTGTAATTCGATGGTTTTCTCATTACACCTATGGCATTGGCTTGATCTGAGTATGAGTCATGGTCATGTGGTTCTGTTGATTTAACAGTCGATAACGATGCTATTTGTCGAGCAAGACCTTCAACCATCTCCTTGACTTCTTTGATTCCCGAAGTTGACTCGCCAATTTGAACCTCATTTACTCCCTTAATTCGTCTAGTATTCCTGAGTGATCGACTCCGTTGTTGGGAATTATCCGCTTGTCGCTGGAAGAATTCCCAAATTTCTGATGCACTTTTTGACATTAGCTCTCCTCCACTTGTTGCCATTAGCCATTCTTGCACATTCGGCAATAATCCCTCCAAAAAGTATTGGCATTGGTGCCATTTCTCGTACCCATGATGTGGACACTTCAAGAGTAGCCCATTGAATCGCTCCCATGTTTCGAAAAATTGCTCGTCATCTTTCTGGGTAAACTCCGAGATTTCCCTGCGAATAGCATTGGTTTTATGCACTGGGAAATATTTATTTAAAAATTTTGTAACCATTTGTTCCCATGATGCAATGCTATTAGCAGGCAATGTATTAAGCCATGAACGAGCTCTATCTTTTAAAGAAAATGGGAATAGTCTAAGTTTAACATCATCGTCTGAAAAATTTTCATATTTAAAAGTTTGACAAATGACATGAAAATCGTTCAGATGATTATATGGATCCTCATTTTCTAGGCCATAAAATGTAGGGAGACAATTTAACACACTAGGTTTTAATTCAAAACTCCTAGCAGCTACATTTGGGTATCTTATGCATGACGTGCTCAAATTAGCTAAGGGACTAAAATAGTCCTTAAATGGCCTCTCCTGTGGTGCTTGTAAATCCATTTTATTTTTAACGTGTTTGTGTGTGCGAAGTGTTTTTTCTAATTCAAGGTCTATAGGTTCAAGATTAGGTAATAATGACCTACGACCATGCATGCAAAATAAATAAAATAAAAATAAAGATGCAAACAAAACAAAAAATAAAGATGGGAACAAAACAAATAAAAATAAAGAAGAGGGAGAAATTACGATACTAACCTTATTGCGCTATTACAACCTTACTATAAAAATACACAAAAACAAATATGTGAAATAAATTAACTAAAAATAAATTAATAAGATAAACAAAAAAAAATTACAAAGAAAAATAAATTGAAAATTAAATTACAGAATTTTACAGAAGAGAAAAAGAAAAAAAAATACTAACCTTTAAATGTAGATTCACTTTTTTTTTTCTTTTTTTTTTAATAATAAAAAAAAATACAAGAAAACAAATAAAAGAAATTATTCACAAAAATTAATTCTATGAATTAAAATTACTTACCTCCCCGGCAACGGCGCCAAAAACTTGTTGTGCAAATTTTAATGTACTCGCAAGCGCACGAATCTATTGTAGTGTAGATCAATGGTGACGAGTGTCGATCCCACGAGGAGGTGGATTTTAATTATATATAGAATTAATTTTGTAAATGGGTGGTTGGAATTATGGTGGAAATGATTTGGAATATGCTAAAACTTAAATTAAAATGGCGAGAATAAATTCTAAAACTGGAATTGCAATGGAGAGAATAAATTGAAGAGAAAATCTATTAAATTAACGTACTTGGGTATCTGGATCCGTATCAACATGCATCATAGGCTAAATAATCCGTATTAATACCAATTAAATCATGAGGGGGGAATCCACACCTCATGAACCACGCTCTAATCAATATGGTGCTAAGGGCTTATCGTGCCAAATAATAATAACCTTGTACTAGAGGGCCGGTGAAACCAAGGCGGTACTAGACAAGATTAGTATTATTTGTCGACGAGAAGTCAAAACATCCACAAAAACTAGAGGGGAAGAGAAAATAAATTTACCAAATTAAGCCCATGACACATGTTGAGACTTCACCTTCAACCCAAGCTTGAAAGAAAATTAGCCACTCATAATTGAACTAGGGGCAAAATGGGAATTTATTAAAATACGAAGAAAATACAAGATGGAGAGGGAATTACAGAAAATGGATCCCAAAAATGGATTCAGAGATATCAAATTAGGGGGGGAGGCCCCCTTTTTATAGATACATGGAGTAAATCATGGTCATCGGATTAAAAACAGTTTGGACGCTCAGGATTGCGCCACGTCATCAGTCAACAGTCCACGTTTGACCACGCGGATGAACAGTAACACGGTTTGACCCGACTTTGAACAGTAACGCGGTTTGACCCGGATGAACAATAACGCGGTTTGGTTGAAAATAATCCTGTGTGATGCATGCACCGTACGCGAGATTTTTCGTCCACTGATATGCTGCCACGTCACCATCAACAGTACATAAGAATTTTAGTCCAACAGGATCGTGACACCTCATCAGTCAATGCCACATCATCGGTCAATGCCACGTCATCATCCGTCTATGTGAACAGTGTCGTGAACAGTAACGTATACAGTACCGTACACGTGAATAGTACCGTACATGTGAATAGTGCCATTTTTCCTTTTATGCTCCTCCTAAGGTTTTCGACCGTCCTGAGTTCAAAAGTGATGTCCGTTTTGCCGTCTGATCTCTCCTTTATTGTGAAATGACTATAATGCCCCTAAAATACATAAAATACTTAATTAAAATAAAGCACATGTAATTAAATCACAAGAAGGTTAAATATATAAAAGTAAGGGTTGTTAGTAAGACTTAAAATGTAAAATGACGGTTTTCTCCTTTATAAATATGCATTTTCTAATACTCAACATTCCTCTTTCAATGTTTTCTGCTGTTTCTTCAGATTTGCAAAATAAAACTTCATGTTCATACACTGTCTCAGCTGTATGTATGAATCCTAGATGCTTGTTAAGTACTTCTGTTTTGCATCAAAGGTTAGGACATCCAAGTTCAAAAATTTTAGATCATGTAATCAAAACTTATCCAGCCTTGAAGGCAATCAATAGAAGTAAATCTTTTGAATCTTGTGATGCTTGTATGATGGGAAAATTACATAGATCACATTTTCCAGTTAGCTTCATCAAAACCAGCAATCCTCTAGAACTTCTACATACTGATTTATGGGGACCAGCCCCTGAACTTTCTTCACAAGGCTATAGATACTATGTAAGCTTTGTTGATGACTTTACAAGATTCACCTGGATATTTCCATTAAAAACCAAAAGTGAAACTCTCTCTGTCTTCAAAATCTTCAAAACTCATATTGAAAAACAGCTAAACAGATCCATTAAATGCCTACAATCTGATTGGGGTGGTGAATTCAGATCCTTTGTTCATTTTCTTCATCAAGAAGGCATTACATTCAGGCATTCTTGCCCTTACACACATAACCAAAATGGAACAGTAGAGAGAAAACATAGGCATATCACAGAACTTGGTTTAACCTTGCTTGCACAAGCAACTTTACCCATAAAATTCTGGTGGGACTCCTTTCATACTGCCACCTACATCATCAATAGATTACCTACTCCTACATTATCCATGAAATCACCCTATGAAGCTATCTTTCATTTGAAGCATGATTACAATTTTCTTAAAAGCTTTGGCTGTTCCTATTTTCCTTTTCTCAGAGATTATAACAAACACAAATTCTCTTTTCATACTTCCAAGTGTATATTCATAGGTTATAGCCCTCTCCATAAAGGATATAAATGTTTGCATCCTTCTGGAAAGGTGTATATATCTAGTCATGTTCTTTTCGATGAAAATTCTTTTCCATATTCATCACTCTTTAATCAATCTTCTTCACAACAAAACACTCCATCTTTTCAATACAATCTTCTACAGACATATTCTTTGCCAACATCCAACAGCAATCTCAACACCTTTGAAGCTGATGCTACAGTTACTGATCTCATTTCTCCTTGTCTAGATACAAATATTTCATCCAGTTCACTTACTACAATATCTACATTTCCATCTTCAAATTCACAAAGTGAAAATACATCCCACTATCCATCATCTTCAACTCAAATGCCATTATTTCATTCATTTACTCCTACTCCAATTCCAAATTCTCAAATCAAAACTAGAGCTTCAACTCACCACATGATTACCAGAGCAAAGGTAGGCATCTTTAAACCTAAGGCTTTTGTAACTTCTCACAACAGCCTTGAACCAAATACTCCTTCTGAAGCATTATCAGATCCAAACTGGAAAGCTGCAATGCAAGTTGAGTATGATGCCCTCATCAAAAACAGAACCTGGAGTCTTGTACCAATGTGTTCAGATTTCAAGGTTGTAGGATGCAAGTGGGTATTTCGAACTAAATATAATACTGATGGATCAATCTCCAAGCAAAAGGATTCCATCAAACTGCAGGGGTGGATTATTCAGAAACCTTCAGCCCTGTAATTAAGTCCTCAACAGTCGGAGTTATTCTAAGTTTGGCTGTGATGCAAGGCTGGAAGATTAGGCAAATTGACATCAATAATGCCTTGCTCAATGGAGATTTAACAGAAGATGTATACATGACACAACCAGAGGGTTTTACAGTTAAAGAGGGTTATGTATGCAAGCTCAACAAAGCTCTTTATGGGCTTAAACAAGCTCCAAGAGCCTGGTATGACAAGCTGAAACACTGTCTTACAACCTGGCATTTCTTCAATTCTAAAGCAGACACTTCCTTGTTCATTAAGCATGACACCAAATGGTTGATTATAGTTTTGATTTATGTCGATGACATCCTAGTCACGGGTCCTGATTCTTCTGTTTTGGAAGAATTTGTTGCTAAGCTAAGCAAGGTGTTTGCTTTAAAGGATTTGGGCTTGCTTGCGTATTTTCTTGGTGTGGAAGTGTGTTATACACATCATGGAATGCATCTTTCTCAAACCAAATACATTAAAGATCTGTTAAGTAGAGCTTCAATGCAAGACTGTAAGGGAACTGACACACCCTTCAGTACAGGTCTTAAGCTAGAAAGGCAAGCAAAAGGACCTTTGGGACAGGAATTTGAAAATCCAACTCTCTACAGAAGTATTGTTGGAGGTCTCCAGTACTTAGTGCTAACAAGACCTGATATTGCATATTTTGTACACAAACTCAGTCAGTATCTGAGTTCTCCCACAATCCAACATTGGTTAGCTTGTAAAAAAGTTTTAAGATATCTTCAAGCTACCATTACACATGGTCTTTATCTGCAGCAGGGGGGATCACTTGGAGTTACTGGTTTCAATGGCTATTCTGATGCAGATTGGGCTTGTGATATTGATGATAGGAAGTCCATTGGAGCATACTGCATTTATCTCGGTAACAATCTAATTTCTTGGTCCTCAAAGAAGCAAGGAGTTGTAGCAAAGTCCAGCACAAAGAGTGAATACAGGGCCTTATCATCAGCATGTTCAGAACTTTCTTGGCTTCAATCTTTGTTTTCAGAACTGAACTTAGCTCAGCTGCCTACTTCAGTGCTATGGTGTGACAATCAAAGTGCAGGGGAGCTAGCTAGAAATCCTATCTTTCACTCTAAAACCAAGCACATTGAATTAGATGTGCATTACATCAGAGATAAGGTTCTTAGCAAGGCATTAGAAGTAAGATACATTCCCACTGAAGAGCAAGTGGCTGACATCCTCACCAAGCCTTTATCTCTACCAAAGTTCAGCTATTTCAGATCCAAGCTCAATGTCATCAACAGACCATTGAGCTTGAGGGAGGATGTTAAGGAAGCTCATCTTGCTTGCAGTACGATAAGCCAAACAGAAGATAAAACAGAGGATTGCAGCAGCTACAACACACGGTTAAAGATTGATGATTTGGATGTCCAGGTGGCACCTGGTGGTTATGTAATTACCAGCACACGTGAAGATTAGTTTTGATTAGTTAGAATTAGTAATCAGCTCGAGCTGCATTTTCAGCTGTGTATATAAATAACTATGTAATTAGTTTCGTACTATTTTCATTATGAAAGAATCAATAAAATTCAAGTGTTCTCTGAATTGAAATTTTCTTTTATTTTCTTGTTAACCAAACAGTCCATTTAACAATTTCAACTATTTTTATCTGTTAAATAATAAATGATTAAATAAAATTTAAATGATTATACTTAAAATATAAAATAATATTTTAATGTAAGCTGATGGATTTGAAATTTAAATGATTACAATTTTGAAATTTGAAAAAAAAAAAATTTTTTAGTGGACTAATGTCGTTCGTAAGGCTTTTAGTTATTTGATTGTCAAGTAATGCTGCGATTTTGCAGTATTGAATTGAGATTTGAAAAATAGAATTGAATTTACGGTGAATAAAAATAAAGAAAACGAGAAAAAAAAGAAGAAAAATTAATGCAGAAAGAGAGGGTACTTTTTGGTATTCTGAGAGCTGTATAGGGCGCATTTCGGTTTGACGTGCAACTAGAGAAACAAAATACATATAATCTAGAGGATTTTTTCTTGAAGAGCTTGAACTTCTAGCTCTCACATTAATTATTATCATTGAACAAAGCGAAACTAGGTAGAAGATAACAAACAATAATATGGTCAATTAATCTTTTCCATGCAGTTGCAAAACATATGCATGGATGAGGCGTCGGTAATTAAGCAGGACACTGAAATCCTGCGGGCGGATATTTGCGACAGTCGTTGACAAGTACTTGTAGAGAGATGGGCACGAGAAGATTAATGAGATTCAGAGCCTCAAGTCTAATGGCAGTGCAAAGACATATTGCAGCATCCAAATCTGCTAGCCCTTGCAGCAATGGGCAGCATTTCTCCTTAGCACTGTCACTAAGACCAATGTGAATTAACCCACCTAAAACATCAACACATGCACCGAGTTTGAGAGCATCAATGGGACAAGTTTGTTGTTTTGGTGGTGGTGGTGGGTATGTCACACAAGGTGGCGGTGGTCCATTAGGCGGCGGCGGGTTTACAATCGGTGTTGGTGGTGGCTTGACAACCGGTGGAGGAGGCGGAGGCAGAAGGGCCGACTTCACGACCGGAGGTGGTGGCGATTTCACAAACGGAGGAGGAGGTGGCGGCGTCTTAGGGACCTGTGAAGAAGGCGGTGGGGGACAGTTTGATGTCTTAGAAGCAGGGGGAGGAGGAGGAGGGTTATTTGAGCAGTCACAAGCTAGAGATGTAACCAAAGTGCCCAAGTTCAAGAGTAGAATAAAGGAGCTTGCTAATTGATATTTTCCCATCATGAAATTTTTTTATAGAACTCTCTAAAGAGATTTGCTTGCTAAGTTGGGAATCTGAGAGCTGTATAGAGGAAAAGTTTTATTTTTAAATTTTTATGATGAATTTATTTTAAAAAAATAAGTGTGAAAATAAATTTTTTGGTTCAAATAACTTCACCCAATTTAGAAATATCTACCATAAAATGAAAATTATAAGTTGGAATACAATAAAAAATTATATAACTAATCCAGTAAACATATTAGTAAATAGGATCAGGCTACGGTGCAACAGTGGCACGGTGCCATTGTTGCACCTAAGGGGAATCCTAGTAAATACCGATATTTAAAGAAAAAACGTGACGGGCAAAAAAGATTAAACAAACAACACCATTGTTAAAAATTTAAAATTGCGGCATAAATCATTAACTTTTTCAGTGTAATTTTAATGCACCGTAGAACTGTAGACCACAGAAAGAGGTTTTAAGAAGATAAGAGGAGTTTATTTTTATTTTTATTTTAAAAAAAAAACCATAATAGAGGAGCGTGAATAAATTTTTGAGGGAGGCCGACCCAATCGTATCCAAAATTTCATGTCTCAGCGGTCACTCACCTAATCAATGGCTATTTTACTTTTCAAATATCACGTTATAAAAACTTGCTCGCGTTCCGGGGGCCATATGACTTGGTCAAACAAATTATCGCGTTCACGTTACTGGGCTTTCTGGTCTCGAGATTTGGTTGACCAAACTGCAAAGATGAAGATTAATTTATGAGGTAGGTACCTTTCCAGTTCTCTTCCAACACCCCCCCCCCCCCAACAACAAAAAAAATAAAAATAAAAAAAGAAAAAAGAGAAAAATAAAAAAAAAATGAATTGACGTCCCTTTTGAGTCTTTGACAACGTATTCTTGGACTGTTGAAGATTTAGCATCGTCGTGGAAAACTCCTGTTGCCGTTGAACCATTATTCGTAACCTCCTTTTACCACTTGTCTACTTTTTAAATCTTTGGCTGTTGATCTCCACCTTCTTGCATTTCTTTTGACTCGACTCGAAAATGGTTTTTTTTTTTTTTTACTACTACATAGAAAATAGTCCTATCTTTCTCATACACTGTTCATTTACTCTCTCAACGGACTAAACTTTGACGACTTTTAACAATTACAGTGTCAACATCTCTCTTCAAGTGTAACAAAGATGAGCTATTAAAAATGTCTATGGTTTATGGTCAATTATACAAATGCACAATAAATTATGGTATAATACAAATATGAATATGAACCATTGTGTGAAAAAATCTTATCAAGAAGTAAAGATTACGATGGCGTCACAGTTCACAACAACAATTAAACAAAGACGACGTTGAACGATTCAAAAATTTTCATTTATCGTCATATATTTCTCCATTCAAAAATTGAAGTAAAGACAAAAGCATCGTTAACAAATGAAACCACCACACTGAATTTTTGGTTCAAATTTAAAAAATTCCAAAAAAAGAAGACTCAGCAAAACTTGTCCAATTCGTACCATTTTAAAATTTAATACTCCGAATCCGAAATTGTCTTTTTATCATTTTCTTTTAATTTGAAACTCAAAAATCGAACGCCGTCTGGGCTTTCGAAGCAAACTCACAGCTCCGCGTATCGTGTGTTTCATTCATGTCACACAAAAAAAGCTGTGTGGGTACCTCACAACTTAACAAGTCATCATTCTCGACGGCTCTGATCAATTCATCATTCCGCATGGCGAAACCACGCCCGAAATCACGCACCATGAAAAGCGCGTCCATGTCAGCAGCGAGTTCGTGATAACTAGTAAATGAATTAAATTTACAGAAAATTGAGTATAGAGTCCCCAATTGTTACAAATTATTAAAAGGAAGATAGAGTTTGTGATTATTTCTACACAGGCCTCCGTTTTACCTATTCAATTTTCAAGGTATTTAAATATCCGTCCTAAATAACACCACATCTATCATCATAAATTGAATGATATTATTTTAAAAATTTCTTAGTTTGGCATTACTCCTTTTTATTTAAAAAAAAATTATTAATTTGAAAATTTAGAAAGTATAACAATCAACTGTTTTAAAAGTAAGATTACCCGTTTTGTTACGTTTTAATTGAAAAAAGAAGGAGAAGAAGAAGTTGACCATCGAGATAAAATAAACAAATGATATTCCAATCTGTGAATTTATAAATTGCAGGGCTTGTTATTATCCCATAAAAATAAAATGGTTTAAAAAAAACCTAGTCGGCTGTGGCGATTGAAACAACGACACGCACCCCTTTTGACGGGGCCTAAATTCATGAATTGTAAGCAGGCAAGGCACCCTTTGCTCAATTGCATCTCATTCATCATAATTATTTATTATAATTATAAACTCTTTCTCCAAGCACCCAAAAAAGAACGCACTAAGAGAAGATCCCTCTCGTTTTTGTTGTGTGTTTATTTTGTTCGCCGATGGGCCAAACACCTTCAACGGCGATAGACCCGAGCGATCGGTTTAATATCTTATCTCCGGCGATCGTTTACAATGATGGTGTTGAGTTCTCCGACGAATTGGACAAGGCTCGGGATTTCACCGGCGATTTACCGGACGATTGTTTGGCATATATTTTTCAATTCCTCGGTTCTGGAGATCGGAAGCGATGTTCCCTTGTGTGCAAACGGTGGCTCCGCGTGGACGGCGGGAGTCGCTATCGGCTATCTCTCAATGCTCAGAGCGAGATATTATCGTCTCTGCCTTCAGTTTTCTCGCGCTTCGACTCCGTCACGAAGCTAGCTCTGCGATGCGACCGCAAATCGATTAGCTTAGACGACGACGCTTTGGTTTTGATCTCTCTTCGTTGTCAGAAACTCACGCGCCTCAAGCTCCGTGGTTGCCGCGAGATCACCGATCACGGTATGGTCGCATTTGCTCAAAATTGCAAAACTCTGAAAAAACTTTCTTGCGGCTCGTGTATGTTTGGCGCCAAAGCTATCAATTCGGTTCTTGATCACTGTAAGCTTCTCGAGGAGCTATCCATCAAGCGGCTCAGAGGAATCCACGACGGAGCGGATCCGATCCAGCCTGGAGCCGCTGCCGCTTTGTCTCTGAAGTCAATCTGCCTGAAGGAGCTGGTGAACGGTCAGTCTTTTGAGCCTTTAGTAATCGCAGCTAAAAAGCTTAAAACTTTGAAAATCATTCGCTGTCTAGGCGATTGGGATAAAGTATTAGAAATTATAGGAAATGAAAAAAATGATACTTTGACCGAAATTCACCTTGAGAGGCTTCAGGTGAGTGACGTTGGACTCGCTGCCATTTCTAAATGTTCAAGTATTGAGAATTTGCATATTGTCAAAACTCCAGAGTGTTCAAATATAGGGCTTGCTTGCGTTGCCGAGAAATGTAGTTCATTGCGGAAGCTTCACATTGACGGATGGAGGAGTAATAGGATCGGAGACGAGGCTTTAATTTCTGTAGCCAAACACTGCCCTGATTTACAAGAACTTGTTTTGATTGGTGTTAATGCAACACACTTAAGCTTGATGGCAATTGCCTGCAGTTGCCAGAAATTGGAAAGATTAGCACTTTGTGGGAGTGGCACAATTGGGGATGCCGAAATGGCTTGTATTTCTGCAAAATGCGTTGCGTTGAAGAAGCTTTGTATTAAGGGATGTGCTATTTCCGATTTGGGAATTGAAGCTCTTGCTTGGGGGTGTCCCAGTTTGGTTAAAATCAAGGTCAAGAAATGTAGAGGAGTGAGTGGTGAAGTTGCTGAGTGGTTGAAAGAACGTAGAGGGTCCTTGGTCGTTAACTTGGATGCTGAAGTGGTTGATGGTCTGGATGCGAGTGTTAGTGATGGTGGGATACAAGAAAGTGGTTTGGAGTTCCCGATGATGGCTGGCCAAGAAAATGGTGCTGATGCTTCGACAAATGGTCTTGGTAGACTGGCGTTTTTCCGGGTGAAGTTGGGGCTTTTTGCTGGTAGGAATTTGGTACCTTGCGCATTTAGGAGATGGTCTAATGCTGAAAGCAGTTCTAATGAAAATTTGTGATTGATCATGTCCAATAGTTGAAAAAATTACTTGTGCTTCAGACACACAATGACTGGTGTTTGGTACATTGAATTGTTTTATGTTTTAAGTCTGTTGTTTTGGCTTTTTTTTTTTAAATAGTATCATTTGTTAAAATTTTTGTAAGCTGTTAAATGCATAGCTGACCAAAAATGAATTGTTAAAGATTATTGTCATTGCGGCTTGCTGTTATCTGGGAAATTTATAAGGATTTACTGGTACAATCTGTTATTTTGATATTATCTGTTTCTCCCATGCACCTTTTCCTTGATTTGGTTGGGAAGCATAGGAATTGCTTAACAACTCTGTTGAAATGCATCAGTGTAGCTGGTGAATTTGGATTATGTAGGCCAATGATGTTCTGTAACCTATGCATTTTAATGAATTCAAGTTAACTACTAGTTGGATAATGGTTTTGTTATGTGCATAATGAAATATGATATGTTGGTGCAAGGTTTTAATCTCACTTTAGAAACTTGGTTTTGTATTTTGGTGTTTATTTCAGTTAAAAGGTTAGGGAACTGCTTCTGTTATTGGCCATCGATGCAGTCAGAGCAAATACTTTCGCAGTTATTTCAAGAGTAATAATATTATTGTTTTGGTCGAAGTTACATTAGGTGTAATTTACATCCAATTGAAAAGTTGTGTTCAATGACATATGCTAACAACCAAAGAACACTAGAGTACACTAGAGTTTATGGAAACTACTCTTAGACTAATATAAGTTATATTAGACCCATTCTTTCCTGATGAAGCTCCTGCTGTTATGCAAAATATCTATGCACCATAGCTTTTCAATCATTCAATAAAAAAAAAAGTGTCTTTGAATCCTGTGGGTGGATCAACATGTGAAGAGGAAATTTCCCAGCTTTTGGTGTTGTTGACTAAGATCACATGATTCAAAGCTTAACACTGGGAGTGGTTAGTGACTGGGCCATGTAGATGTTGACTCCAATGTGGAAGTCATCACTGCTTACCAATTTCGCTAGTCACTTTCAGAAACCAATTTCTTTGACTTCTTGTGAACTTGATTCTAGTGTCCTGTTTTTCAAACTTTGGAACGGAAGCCTGGATGTTGAATAAATCACGAGTAAATAAGACAATCTCGTAATTTAGCCTTAACTTAGTTCGAATGCTCATCTATTATTTCCTCGCTGTTTACCAAAGGTAAGATTTTGAGAAAAAATGATGCGTTTGTTTTGCCAATGCGTCTCCTCCATTACCAGAAAAATGTGGAGAACACCAATGCTGTTGCCCTTGCAGGACTCGGCAGCCGGCAGCCGAAACCATGGTACCAGCTCCGTTTCAAATGCACTTTTCATGTTCAAGCCTGGAATCACTGATGACATTGTACTCTTTTGCAGCTCGAAATAAACGGTGTTAGAAGCCGACATTTGTGTATTTGTGCTTCTCTTATGAAGAAATCTTTTTAATTAAGCGGATGTACATTATTGGACTGCAATTGATTGATCATAGATTTAAAAATCAGTCAATTCTTTCTCATTAATATTTCTTTTTTTCTGAATCTTTGTTTAGATATAAAACATAATGATTATTTATAAACAGTTCTAAACGATAAAAAACAAATCCAATCAAGATAATTTTAAAAAAAATTCATTAGGCCAATTAGATTGGATATTTTGATTCGTTTGAAAACTTTTAATAAGTTCATCAATTGTTAGGATCATGGGATGAGTGAAATAAAGAGACGTTGATATTGCTGCGGTCCGACACAATATAAAATCCTAATTTCTTCCTATACCCATAAGTTTCAGCAAGTATCAATGCACACCCACAAATTTTGACATGTCATCAAATTACATCCATCTATCAAACTATGGTTACATAATTTGAATAAAATATGGGTGTGCATTGACATTTTAGTCTAAAGTTATGGGTATCCGCGAAAATTAACCCTCTTATTTTTATGTGAATTTGATTGAATTGGCCATTATGACCTTCTCTTTAAAATGATAATGGTAAAATTTGACAGATAGGTGCGATTTGATGACATGTTAAAAGTTGTGGGTGTACGTAGAAATTTGTCAAAACTAATAGATTGAGGCGGAAATTAATCCTTAAATCTCCATACAAAAAATGTCAAATATCCAAACTACCCCCAGAGAAAGTATAACGAATTTAAAAAGTTACCAAACAACCCTAAACCCTTAAACCTCTCAACATCTTCTCGGTTAGCAATCTTGACACCCGCAACCGGCCGCACAATCTTCTTGTAATCCTGAACAGGAAATACGAAAATGGACCAGAAACTTGACACTCTCGAGAAAAAGGTGAGCCTCTCTTTCTTCCTTCTGTTCCACACGCTGTGTGTTTGCTGATTGATTTGAATTTTCTGAATCCAACGCATCGTATGCGGTGGTTTCCAAAATTTCTGACTTTCTTAAGTTATTTGAGCATTGAAACATTATGGTGTAAATGCTTAGGCTGTGTTTGGTAGGCTTGTAATTGGAGCTTTGGATGTCTTAATATTTGAACATTTAAGATTTTGTTGTTAGGCTCTTGTTGAAATTGTGAAGTTGATTCAAAAGCGGCGTATGGAAGGTACAGCTGGAGGCTGGAAGGATTTTTTAACCAGCTATGATAAAAAGTTTGGGAGTAGTCTAAGTGATCCAGCTAGGAGGTCCAAAGATGCATTGTCATCTTTTCTGAAGACATTCACTAAAGAGGATGATTTGAAGGTAACTGACATTTTGATTCCTTGGAAATATTGATACAGATTATTCCTTTATATACATATGTTCTGTTTTGTTCTCAGTTTATTGCTAAAGTAGTCCAATCCCATTTGAATCGTGATTTAGTGGAGCAATTAAAAAAGACATCTCCTGATGATGAATCCCCGGAGCAGGTATGGTCTAGTTCATCTTTATCTATTGGGGGGTTGGGACTGTTATTGCATGGAAACACTATCATGCAGCTTCATTTAATATCGTTCACTTATGCATATTTGGTTTGCGAGAAGTTAACACAGTGGCTTGATTGATTCATTTCAAGATACTGTGTCTTGTTTTTGTCTTGTTTTGACAAGATTTTCTTTTTGGTATTTCTCTCTTCAAATTCATTTAGTCCTTCTGTATTTCGTGGCGAACCCTTGTTCTTTGATTCTGTTTTCTGTAGATTTTATGCTTTAATCTGCAAAATTGCCAATTGCTTTATGTTCTAAACCTAAATGTCGGTCTAGTCGTAATCAAGTGATATTAAAGACCATGGTTGTTACTTTTTTTTCATTCTTTTACTATGTTAGTAAAACCTTTTAACTTCATGACGAGTGGCCAACTTGGTGATAAGTGTTATGTGCTCTCCTATTCTGTTGGTATTACCTAAACTTTTGGTTGCATTCTCATGAAATTTGTGAGGACAAATATGTAAAGTATTCCAATTCTTTTATGGGAAAACTTACTAGCATCCTTTTTAATTTGCTTTGGCGGCAGTGCAGAGGCTGGTCCGTCTAACTCTTCAACACCCGCAATACCCTTTATGTTATATGTTCCCATCAAGCGATGAGGTTTGGTGTCTCAATCTTTCCTCTCTCTATCTCTATTTTTATTTATTATGCAAAATCCTTATTGCTAACTTTATTTGTTGTGTTTCTATAGTTTCAACTTGGATTTGGGGGATGGGTGGTGGAATTCATGTTAGAGGGCCGTGTCTTTCTTTTTCTTTTTCTTTTTTGAGATATTTGTCTTCGTGCATTAACCTGAGATGATTTGCTTCTACTTCCTTTGGCTGAACATACTCTTTTAATTATTTTTTTATTTATTTTGCTCCATCTAGGATCTTTTGTTTACCTAAAGACTATCTTGTACACAACATCTTCTCTCTGTTACAGTTAGAAATACAACCAACTCCTTAGGAGTCTTTTTCTTACTTGCATCTTTTAGCATATAAACCTATCTATCTTTCTTTTGGTTTTTCTTAGTATATGGTTATGTAGGTTCTTGACTGCCTTACTGATTGTTGTCTAAAGTTGGTGACTCTGCTGTTCTGTTCCAAGGATTTACTTGCTTAATCATCTTTCTCTGTTGGTTATTTTAGGATATATTCTGGTTATCTATTTTCACTTTTAGTTGTTGAATGAATGCAGTATGGTTTGACACGTGTTACTTTATATCCCATGGTTTTACATATGCTTATATCGTTTGAGATATTTCACCTGAAATAATGTCTCGGGGAGCAATGATGAGCTGTACATTGCCGTTGTCCTACGCTTTTTGAAAACAAATGACTAATATTTGGGTTCTGTTATTGTTTAATTTTCATGTGTCTTTATTACCAACCGATCATTCTGGCCAACGTAACTGCTAACTCGTGGTGCTGTATCAGGGGTGGTTGGTTACCAAACTTGGTAAAGGTTCCAAGACGATGACATCAAACATTATGTATGCTGTTGATTGTGAGATGGTTCTCTGTGAAGATGGCAGTGAAGGTTTGGTGCGGCTGTGTGTAGTAGATCGAAATTTGAAGGTATTATTTGGCTTTCAACTTTTGAAATGGAATTTTTCACTACTCAGACAGGAAAAGATACTGTCTCGTCAAGTTTGTTAGTTTGGTATTTTATGGACCATTAGAGATTCTAGTCATCTCATTAAGGTCTTGTTTGGTATTGAGGTGCTGAAGTTTTTAAGATACAACTTCTGTTAAAAAAAAAGTTGTAACTATAAAATAAAAGTTAATAATATATAGTAAAAAAAATTTTTAAATAATAATTTGGATGAAAATAGTAAAGATATAATAGATTTTTCATCATACGAGTGTAAAATCAAATCAACTAAGCTTCCAAGTTACAATAAATAGTATTTACTAAACATTTTAGTGCTGTAACTTTTAAGTTACAACTGCCCAACCTCAATCTCAAGCAGACTTAAGTTACTTTGGGGTTGGAATGGAAAGTTTATATTTGATTTAGTATAGCTGATTCCTCAGCACCTAAATAAATAGACACTTTGGCATTTGGTTTTCAGGTAAAAATAGATGAACTTGTAAAACCTGAAAAAGCAGTTGCTGATTATAGATCTGAGATCACTGGACTTACTGCAGATGATTTGGTTGGTGTAACCTGTTCATTAGCGGAAATACAGGTAAGATCTGGTTTGTTCTTCTGGGCTTCTGATGTTATGCTTAGCTGTTTGAAATTATTAACTTTATTTTTGTAGAAAAGAATGAAGAAGTTACTGTCCAATGGAACTATTCTAGTGGGGCACAGTTTGAATAATGACCTAGAAGGTATGTCAAACATCATAATTTAACTTTTAACATTTGGGCTTTTCCTGTGGATCAATTAAGCTAGTTGTTGATTTTGTATGGGGTTATGTTTGTCTGTCTTCAAATCTTTGGTTACAGTGCTGAAGTTAGACCATCCCAGAGTGATTGACACATCCTTGATCTTCAAATATGTGGATGAATATAGAAGACCTTCTTTGTATAATCTTTGCAAGGCAAGTTACATAAAATTTGGTGTCAAAGAGCGTATGCACCTTTGATTTCTCACCAAATTGTATACAATATGTGAATTATCAGATTAATGCACCTTGCACGCCTTAGAATACGTTTGGCATATGTTATTTCGTTATTTCTGTGTGCATTAATGTTATATGTCATATATAATCTCGGTAATCCAAAGCACTACTAAAATGTAAGCAGCTACTAATCTTAGTCATGGACCATAGATATAATAAGTTGGGAAGGAGGGAACCTACATCTTGTTCTTTTGTTTTTCTATTTTCACTTCAGGTCCTGAAGGTTATCACAAAGCGAGACTTGTGAATATTTCCTTCTGCATCTGTTTTAAATATCATTCTGAGACTTACATATGATCAAATTAAAAATTTAACACAGTTATGGAAGGCTAGCTACTGTCTGCATGGTTCTCTCTGTGTATCTAAAATTTGGTGATTTTCAGTCTGTGCTGGGATATGAGATTCGGAAGAAGGGTACTCCACATAATTGTCTGGATGATGCATCTGCTGCAATGAAACTAGTCCTTGCTATAATAGAGCGAAGAGTTGATAATGATGTACCATTGCTTCAAGAAGATGTAAGCTAATCCATACGATTTATGGTCATTTCTGTTTTTTACTGATATGATTCTTGCTGATGAGATATCTGAATCTGCAGGTTGCAGAAACTGAAAGGGCAAGGTTGTTTCTGCACAGGATACCCACCAAAGTGCCCAGTGAAGAATTGCATGGAGTCATTCCTGGGGACTTCACAATTGAAGCAAAGGTTGACTATTTTCTTATTTTGTCCTTTGGCCACTCGGTTTGAGTTGTTGGACTTTCCTCATTTAAATAGTAGCCGATGGGATGGCTGCCTAGCTGAACTTCTAAGCTGGGCCATTCACCTTGTCATGCTGGACTTGCCAGGCGTATACATTCATTTTTGAGTGAGATATGAGATTTGTTTACTGTCTGCATTTCATCCCATATAATTCCTAATGAGTAATGATAGATCTACAAACTCTTGTATAGACTTGTTTTGTACAAATTGATGTGGTTTAATTCAATTGGTTGGATTAAATATTTGGCCCACATGATTTATTTTAATTAGTGTGTATTTTCATCCAACCAATGAGTTTCTGTCACATTAGTTTGTGCAAGAGTTTGTAGCTCTTTCATCACACTTCTGAATTATCATAATTTTCTTTCATCAAAAGAACAAACCCTCTATTAACTCATTTATGTCATGGGATGACAGTTGGGTTTTCTTTATCTGAGTGGTAGTATATTAATTTATTTTCTTGCCTGAACCACCCCTTTAAACTCTTCAGATTTTTCTTCATATTCTGAATCTGCTGGAAATTTGTTCAGGGGTAAATGAAATGAGTTGTAAATAAATGGTTTCATATCTTTTCAATTTGGTCAGATGTGGTGGGAAGTAGGGCAATATTGGTTTTCAAGTATTGCTATTGGATAACATATTTGGACAAATGATAACAGATGTTTATTTATTCTTGTTACAATTACGTGGATGATCTCTCTATTCATTGTTGTGCTTGGATAAGAATTTTGCCTTGCCTTGAATAAGAATTTAAACAAGAATTATCTGAACTACTTCTTGCTAAATACTCATTCATCCCATTGTTTTCTCTCTTTGTCCATGCCCATCGTAAGTTTCTAATGCGGCAAATAATTTTCTGTCAGGCAGTTAAAAGGATTCGTGGAGACAACTATGCTGCCTTTGCAATATTTAGCAGTTCACAAGAGGCAAATCAAGCATTTGAAAATGTGAAAGGCAACCAATGTAAGGTACATATAACTTAGAAGTATTTCACGTACAGATTTTCCCTTTATCTCCTCTGACCTGTTCTTCTTTTTGAGGTAATCATTTAATCAATAATTTGTTTATTCTTTTTCCATGGCATGGTGAGGTTAATTGTTAGAGGATGAGTTCATATTCTGTTTTAGCGGTTGGAGTAGTGTTCCTAACTGAAATTTTGTGAATGTAGATGCCAGCTGAGATAAGGCATTATTTTTTAGTGAGATGGAAAGAGAGGAGAGAGAGAATAGTTTTTAGAGAGAGATTTTTTTTTTTTTTTGGGTAGCACAATTTAATCTTGACATCATTCTGTATTCTTTCAGGATTCTTATGGACGGCCTCAGAAACTAGTCGAATTTCAGTCAAATGCAGGGATAATAGCCAGCCTGTATGTCCGTAAAATGGTATGTGATGAGCCTTCTAACCAAATTGTAGTGAAGAAGAGAACTTTTGAAGGTGAGGAGAACGCAGGTGTGTCCAAAAAACATAACATCAAGTGGATAAATGAGGAGGAGAAAATAGCAGATACAAACCAGTGCAAGTGTGAAGATCACTTGAAAGTGATTGAAAGATTGAAGAGAGAACTGAGAGAGAAGGATTTTCAAATTTCTATGCAGGATAAGAACATTTCTGACCTTAAAAAGAAAGTAGCAGAAATGAAGGACCAAAAGAGCAGAAGAAGATAATAATGTCATGGTAATTCTTTTGAGCTATTTCTGGCCCGTATTCTAGAATACATACATATTCCGCCAATTTGCTGCCTATATTTGTTGCCTCTACTCAAATTTTGGAGTGGGATTTGAAATTTGAAGGCCTGGTCTATGAATATTCTGGGTGATGGACAAGAAATACGTGTTTCTTCATGTTCCGAGTGGAATGAGTTTTATGCAAGGTTGAAATAGGTCTTTTTGTCCAGTGCTCTCTTCTATTTTTATTTTATAAACTAGCAAAAGGGAATACATGTCGAATTTTTAATTTTGACGTTAAGGGACTCAAATGTAGGTGTAAAAAAGCAGGAGCGAGAAAGGCAAAAGGCAATGAAGGGGATCCGTGCAGAATATATGTTGAGTTGCATTATTTCATGTATCATTTATTGAGGTTTAGATTTTACTAATTTGATTAAATTGTTTATGTTGAGTTGCATTATTTCATGTATCATTTACTGAGGTTTAGATTTTACTAATTTGATTAAACTGTTTTCTTGCCTAGTCGTCATCGGCTTGTCCAATTATTCGCAATTCCTCTCTCTCTCTCTCCAGAAAAACTATTGTTTCCTGAAGTAGCTAATAATTTTGGGTGGCTCTTTCATGGTAAAATGAGAGATCCACTGTAAACAAATTAGGGCCGTGTCATCGAAGAAAACGAGGAGCCTGTTACGTTTTGGGATAGGATATGGGGCATGGGGCGCGGTGTCTCCTTTGAGTGTGAGCTAACCATGGAAAAAATCTGATTAATATTTAATATGATTTGTTGTGTGTTTATTTGAACTTATTAAATTTTTTTCTAGAAAAACACTCACACGCATATATATTATGAATTAAAAAAAAATCCTAAAATTACTTTTTACTTATTACCTCTCTCTACTTTGATATGTCATATGTTGTAACTTAAATCTTAAGTTCATTTTTTTGAGTTTTCGCCATTGATTTTTTAGATTTGTTGATTCAATACAATAGGTAAATGCTAAACTCAAATAGATTTTTATAATTTTCATGTTTGGTAAAATTTATTGATATTCATTCTTTAATGGTGGGGTTTGTTTCTCATAAATTATGACTGCTTTAGTGAAATGAATTTTCAAAAGTTGAGAACCAAGCAGAAATTTTTATTTTGCAGTGTTTGAAGAGAAATGTTTTGAAGTAACTAATGTCAAATTCAAGAATTGTAGGAAGATAAATGGGATTAATTAAATAATTTTATCAAAATTTTATTGAAAATAAAAAATTAATTATATGGGTTTAAAAAGAAATTGGTGGGTTTAAATAGCCTCACTGATTGTTACCGCCATCTACTTCAGTGTATTTAATCTAAATATCAAACTAAGGTTAGTTTTATCGTTTAAGGTTTTTATTTGGATAAAGCAGTTGTGAATTTAAGGATGAATACGTTTGACAACTTAGCAAATTAGGGAAGTATACAAATAACATAAAGAGAGTAGCGCGACGAGTGTTATTATTTTAAGATGAGAATGGCTGTCAATTCTAATGGTTATGCAAATAAATTTAGTGCGGTATTTTATAATATCCAACCGCCCATGGGCCATCGGACGTCAAAGAGTCAAGAATCAGATCAAAAGTGACCTTTTGGTGGATAGCTCCATCTCACCTTATCCCCCGCATTGTTATCTGATTATCGTGATTAATACGTAAGCCATACCGTAGAATACACCTATATTTAGATATTATTATTAATTTTAAAAATTGGGTTCAGTTACTGTACACCTGGTGCATGGTATGCCATTTCGTTCATATATGAGTTGTCCTAAATTTAACATAGAAGTTATTTCAATGGCATAGATATATTTTTTAAAAAGTAGAGGTGGGCGCAGTTCGGTTCGAGATTGAGCAAAACCAATTAAATTCGGTTATTTTATAAAAGGAATCAAATACAATAAAGAACCGAACATGAACCGATTCATTTGCCATTTGGTTCGGTGGGTTCGTTTTTTTGGTTCAGGGCCTATTAAACTTATTTTGAATTCTAAATTTTTAGTCCATTGGACTTCATTCGTGGAATAATTTTTCTCAATAATCAGTTCATCATGGTTTCGTTACAAATTCTAACAATAAACACAAAGTATTCAAAACACATTTATCACTATTGTCTTACTAACTACTACTAATAAAATATGAAATATTAAGAATTAAGAATACAAATTTAGACTCTAATGCTCCATCTAAATAAGCATAAAGTTGTAAAAAATAAAAATAACAATAGTTACAACTCAAAATAAAAATAACAATCGCGTGAGCAGGTTTGTTGTAATCATTTTGCATAGCCAATTAACATATAGCGCATTTCATGTTTTGGTAAAATTATAAAAATATTTCAGTTCTTCGTTATTCAATTCAACTAAACGAACCGAAATCCAAACCAATATTTCAGTTTTTTTTCTTATAAATCGAATATTCATATATCTATAAGAACACATTTCCTAAGCCTCGATTTTTTTGCTTAGTACTACCAAAAAGCTTTGTAATAGCATCACTTTCTTATAAATCTTTTTATATCTGTAAAATAACCAAAATCGCCTAATTTTGAAAGTTAAAAGTTTAATTTTTATGTTTTTATTTTACAACATAATCTGGAAGGGCAATTTGTAAAACCCGACAACCAAAGAGCACACAAGAGTTTTGGCCAACACACAGATTGTGTCCTTGCTTAGCAGAAATTTTGCCGAGAACTTCATGCTTTTAGCCAATTCTCTTCATTCAACTTAACAGGACAGAGTTCTATGGGAAAAAGAAAAGAATGTGCCTTGTTACATGAATTCAAAAGAATAAATGCAAAAAATGGTTGCAGTTAAAATTTGATTTTCCCCTCCTATTCTATCATTTGTTTACGATAAGGTTATGTACATTCATTTTTCTGACAATTTTAGGCAATAGTGATTCCCAAAATGCTTTACTCACTTTCATAATCTTCATCATCTCCAAAGCTGAAAACTGAAGCATCAGCAGCCATTGATTTGATATCACTTGCCCCCATAGAGTCCAGATTTGGCATCGGCAGGGATGAGGCTGGCTCTCTTACCCCGTCAGTGGTGGGTTCTTTGGAAACGTTTTTCACTTTTGGCTTCTCATTGCTGAGAGACAAATGTCCACTTCTCTGACTCTGTGGCACATTATCTGCCGTGGAATTAGATAATATCCCATGCGGAGCTGATTCCCCCCCAGAAGCAGCATCAGCCTGCCTGCTCTTTGAAGTATCGGCTTCCTCTCCGTCACTGTCTGAGAACACATCATCATTGTCTTCACTTTTAGTGACTTTTCTGTGATTGGGACCAATTGTAGCACCATCAGTTGGAACTGAAGCATAATCTGTGCTACAGTCTTGTCTTCTATTGGCGGAATCAGATTTAGTCTTTGTTGGTAAGATACCGTCATAGTCTATCATCACAATCTCAACCTGGAATCCAGGAGAAGGCACTTTTCTCTGCAAAGTAGAGCCAGCAGGTCAATAAGGAAGCATCAAGAAGTAGAAAGCAGAAAGGAACTATGCCTATGAGTGTGCAGTTTTATAAGAAAAAAAA
>NW_006262075.1:3412553-3583838 GCF_000493195.1 Citrus x clementina | reverse complement strand
CACATCAAGATCGGAACCATCCAATATTTTTCTGTTCTCGGTCATAGTTGTGTTTAACCAACTGCAATCAAATTGAAAAACGGGATATTTAACAAAATGTTACCTTCAAAATCAAGAAGTGGTATGCATTCAAACTAAAGGAATAAAGAACAGCAGGAAAAGAGAGAAAAATAATACATGCTACACCACATTCCAAGTGAAAACAAATTCCTAGAGTGCATAACAACCTCTTGAACATGAAACAAATTATTAAGTTAAAAAAACGTATGTTTCTCATAGTGATCCATGACAATGATAAGGGCGTTGTGTTGGCTGCTGCTTGCTGATACTGGTCAGAACAGCATGGAAACTGCTATGTCCTTCTAGTATGACGTCCCAAAACTTTTAATGAAAGAGACAACTCATTCATATACTAACGAATTTAAACACAAATAAACAAAAATAGGCAGTCACAAACCAGTAGAAATCCCCTTGGCGGTCATGGAAAAGGACTTTGAAGTCCCCCACCAGTTCTGTTAGACCGGGCTCCCCTGGCAAAGCAAATACCACAATCCCTTTCTTTGGTGCTTTAATCCAGAAGTCCTCAGGCTGCAAATACAAAATCAGTGAGCCCAAATCAAACACCAAAATTATTCACTTGCTCACAATTAGAAATATGAAAATGTCATGCAAAATTATTCACTTACCATTAAATCCTTAGTTTTTGGATGCTTTCTCGTTGAGAACAGAATTCCTGTAGATCAACAAACTATATTAACACAGAACAGTTGAAAACATCTATATGTACAGTCAAAGTGACGTGGAAAATGAACAATTAAAAGTTTCGTGCATTAATCTTATGCAAGGAGATAATGCTTGAATTTCTATCTCCAATTTATAAATAAGTTATTTAATGGGAGAGAGGGAGAGAGGAACTGAGATCGACAACTTGCAAACTCAGCTATCCGGATTTTTGAAATTAACCAGACACTCATTTGGATCTAGATCCTAAAATATGGTTATCAAACAAGCTGGATTGAAATAAGTCAGATATTCAAACAAAAGATCCTCGCTGTACAAAAAGCTCTATCAGATTACTCTATAATATAACTTTCTATTAACAACTTAAATGGGTTGACAGCTCACAATATCACAACATCATCAAATAATTGATAGAGATAGCAAGAACAACATACCACTGTGATTAAAGATAGTAATAGAAGGCCTGATCCAATAAGGGCATTGAAGAAGTCGAAATCCCCTGAGCATGCACCTGTAAAATCATAATTTTATAAATTCTTGATGGTTAACTTGAAGCATTTTGAGAGAGCGATCAGTGCTGTACCTACGTGCGGGCTGAATCTCTCCATTGGAGTACGTTAAGATACGTTCAAAGTATTTGACATACCTCTAAGGAAAGCAAGAAAAAAAATAATTACTAGCTAGAATGATTTAAAAGTTATAATAGTTAAAACGTTAGAATATTTGAATGAAATAGCGACTGACAATCTGACTTGGAAGAACCAGAGCTTTCCCATCTACACATCTTTTCTGGTTGAAGTAATCAATGGCCTCCTCTGCTGTGGGGAAGAACTGCAGAGATTGCAAAGAGAGTAGTAAACCAATCATGAAACAAACTTGCAGAGCTGAAAGAAGCAATGAAGTTCATTCATCAAGAAAACCCTCAAGCTTAATGGATTGACAACAAAAACTCACCTTAAGGAATAAAAGAAGGCTGCAAATCATTAATCCTGTTCTGGCCATACCAGCTTTACAATGAACAACAACCACATTTAAGATGTCCTCCTTCAACCATGAGTATGCACTTCGACAAAATGATGCTATGAGTTGAATAGGGGGGCAATTATGGTCATCAAATGGGAAGCATGCGACCTGAAAATAGTCAGAAAAATCAGGCATAAAAAATGCTGAAAAAGCACTATCCCTCTGACGATAACAAATGACATGTAGCTCAGTCTTAGATTTGTAAATTTCTTGCGCATCCTTTAGCAGCCATTTCTCAAAACCCGACAGCACAAGGAAGTGAATAAAAAGATTGTTAGTATTTGCTCAATCTTTTTCAGGCTGCACTGGTCTTTGTTAGTCCGTAACAGTATCGAAAACTTGTAGGACCAAAGATTCAGCAATACTCTGATGTAGGCAATAAAATTTTTATTTCATAAAATGCAGGGGATTGGGCAGAGCTCAAGCATAGATTTTAACCCCTTATGTCCCCTACTCAAACTCAGGCGGCTAGCCAAATAAGAGGGTGACAGCCATAGCGATAACATGTCATAACATGACAGTTATAAAATTATGAATAGCCATTAGGTTCTCATTATTTGCATAACAAAAACTGTAATTTGTTTATTTGCAGGACATAACTTATTCAAGTCAGGGAAAGAGCTCTAAAAGTAGCAGAATGTTTTACTTTTGAACAGCCAAGAGTGTATCTGGGCCATTGCTTAAAAAAGCAGTGACAACAAAGCAGTCCTTTCTGTCAGTGACTTGAGTTATTATCTATATGATATGGCATTGGCAACTTCCCATGCTAGGTTTCAAAAGCATATCTTACTCTTTATGTGAAAGCCTTATAAGTTTCATGAATAAATCAATAGACCACATTTAAAAAATTTCAGAAAGTTAAACAGATAATATAAATGTAACTAAAAGTTTTTATATTATCTGTTATTATCTATATTAACAGATAATAAAGTACGACGACCATGATCTGTTAATATTGAAGAAAAGGAAACCAACTAATATCTGCCTAGGCCTAACAATGCAAACTTAAGGAAACGGACATACATCTGCCTAGGCCTAACAATGCAAACTTCTAGATTTATCATGACACCTTCACACATACATGCACGTACATGTAGCCTGCACGACTGCACAAACCCACACACGTGTAAACACTTATATCTCATGGTTTAGAAGGCAAATAAGAATAAAAGCAAACCTTCCCCTGAAATAGTGCTGCATCATACAACCTTTCGGAACAGAGATTGTACACCTTGTATTTTCCCTGCAAATAAAATGTTGATTTATAAGACATGGAATTTCAGAAGAATTTGACAAGAGCTAATGGTCGGATTGAGATTGGAAAAATGTGGAACCAGAATCAACCACTCAACAGCAGTGGATTGAGATTGGCAAAAATGTGGAACCAGAATCAACCACTCGACAGTGGGCCTATGACAGATAAAGTGAGATATTTTTAACATATGAATAGGTTGCTATGAATTAAATGCAAGAAACATACACCCAAAAAAAAAAAAGTGAGAGAGAGAAAAGAAAGCACTTAAAACCATTTTTTGAAGAAATTCAACTCCACTGACAAAGGAAATTTCTGGATGAGAGGCAAAATATTTTAATCTATACATACTGCTCGAAAGAATTATGGAGGTTTTCCCTGCTTTATATCTAATTACGATTGTTCTATTAATTATTTCATTATGTACAATTTGACTATTTGCAGGTCCCTGTAGTAATACCAAGCACCAATTGCTTTTTGAAAACATCACATCTGATCAGCCATAGCTAAGATCATATGACTTTTTAACTCTATTAAATGAATTCATATAACATACTTAGGCTTCAACATACATTCATAGTCATGTGAAAATAGATGGTTGATGTCCTTTCTGACTCAGTGTGTTTGCTCTATTTGTGCCAAATACTCATATTATGGTGGTGCGGTAATTCAAGAAACTTGAGGTTGAGAGGTCAGAAGAGCATTAAACAATAGCCTCCTTCGGTTCTTTACAGAATGTAGGAGAAAACGAATTCACAATTTTCTAGGATACCTAAAAACCAATTCCAAATATTTTCTGAAGGAGATTAGGGCTGCAAAGTCCATCCTTCAAATTCACTGCTTTATTGTACCTTGTGATGAGTTTCAAAAAACTTGATCACTTCTTCCATGTGATTTCTATACAACCCCTGCATCACATTTATTTCATTCACAACTTGTTATAAAGAAAAGGAGAAAACAATTTTAACTAGTAAAGTATCCCCACAGCTCATAGTCACCTCAAAATATCCAAAAAACCCAGAGCTTATGTCACCAGCCGGGAACCCCATAGCAATTATGTTTTCAGTGATGTATGTCATGTCCAAATCAAATTCTCCTTCCTGAATATTAATCAGAAGGTCGTGTTCATATGATTAACAATCTAATTTTTCAGTATGATTAAAAGTCAAATGATAAACAATGGATGCATTCTAATTGAACTTGAAACTACAATAGAAATCAAAATTATCCCAGCAGCAGTGTCACAGATAAATTACCTGGTACCTTCGTTTGTTTTGAGAGACAATATGGCGTGCCTTGACCTGCACGGCCTTTACTGCACTCCTAGATGAGTCAACCAAACCTTTTGTTAATGACTCAAGAACGCCAGTTGGGTTTGTTGTTGAAGTACCTTCAGCACTCTTGTCTGCTACAGGAGTCATTGAGGGCAAACGTAATCCTAGTTCACTAGTGAAACGTGCAAATGGTGACATCCTAGGACTTCCCGTTTGCATGTTGTCCTGTGGGGGTGGCACAGGCTGTGGAAATTTCAAAGTTTTAGCCCAAGATGATATGTTTGAAGGAATAATGCCCCCAGTTTGAGTAGCTGCAGCAAGTTCAATGCCAGAAGCTTTATGAGGAGCTTCAACATTTGAAACTTTAGCATGAGGTTCAATGTCAGAAGCTTTCATGGGATCTTCGACATTTTTTGCTTCAGCAGGAGGTTCAATGTCGGAAGCTTCTACTAGAGGTTCGGCATCAGAATCTTTATCGGGATGTTTCATGTTGGACACTTCAGCAGGAGAGTTGGTATCAGGAACGTTTGCAGGAGCTTCAGTCTCAGAAGATGTGGCACACAGTTGAGAAGCTGAGTCTGCAGAATCTGAATCCATCCCACTACCCGAACACAGGTTAATCCTGATTAAAGACCCAAATTGAGCTTCTCCACAGACCTCTACCCTGAAGTACGAAAAATGCATACTGTAAACTAAACCAACAGTCAACAGATACAAATATCCGAATCAGACAGATGGAAAGATAACTGTTTTCTAATTATCTGTAAAAGAATACAGGGCATCGACCTCCTTGATACATCAAGCTACGGATTTCTCTTTCTAGATACAATAAACATCAATCATCAACCCGATAATGACAGAACTGATTCAGGTAATGTTTATATTTATATTTTTTATTTTTGTTTTCTATACTTCCACACAAGTGCAAAAACATCAAAAATATAAATATAAAATTCTAAATAGAATTCGAAATTTCAAAAATAAAATCATGAAATACAATATTCAACGAAAAAGAATCTACATTGCAACTGCCAATGCAGAATACAGTACACACGAAATGAGATCTGGCAATCAAACGGTTCAAAATGAAAATCCTGAAGCGCATTGCAAATTCAAAATTCATGTCATTAATTAGGTAGTCGAAAGTGGTTGTTTTATTGGCGAAATTTGAAAATCAATTACCAGAATTAAAATGCCGGGCTGAACTTGACTTGAGCTGTGGGTATTTCGCGGCGATGAAATGGGTTGAGAATTGAGATCGAGAAATGTTGCATGTGATGTGATTAGAGAATACGAGTTAATATTTGCTTATTGTGGCTGCATTGCAATTTTGAATGGTGGCGTGTTTTCAGTTAACATGGAACTTTTGCTTCTGCCTTCTTGCATAAATTGCAAACATACAAGTTTGTGTCGTAAATCAAAACACCCGCTCTTGCCGGTCAGAATCGGCTAATTTTGTAATTTTCATGCCCGCACACCAATTTATTTCGGTTGATTATGAAAATTTAAAACACAGGCTTTTGGGCCTACCTTTCAGTGCTTTTAAGTTTCAAGCCCACATGACCAATGGGCCTTCAGCCCAGTGTAGTACCCTTATACTTACAATAGTGAGAGTAAGGTTCGTATTATAAACTATAAAGGTTAGTTTCATTCCGCCCTCAATTATTAAATAATTAAGTGAAGACAATTTCTCTCTCACAAAATGTAAGTGGAGCGAATACCTCTCGTATATTAGAAAATGTCGAAAGCCTAAAGAATCTGAACAGTACTTCAAAAGATTAATGTACACGCCATGAGAAGGTTCCAATTGTATAATTTAACTGCAAAAATAAATTGAAATATCTGTATATTCAATAACAATTTTGTATAACAATATTATAAAAAAATTTCAACACTGTCTATAATTCGTGGATGAATACGATATGTGGTGGCCCACCAAGCTATCTGGTTTGGATTGCACTAAAGTATTACATTAAAATATTATTCTTATATTAATTTATTTAACTATAATTTTTGGTTTGGATTGCACTGCATTAAAAAAATATCTAATACAATAAAAGATGTAATAAATAAACTTGTGGGAATACGGTTTAGGTTGGATTATATTAAAATATCATTCACATTTTAAATATAATCATTTAAAAATAAAATATTTAAATTTAAATAATAATAATAATATAAGATACCTAAATAATTGATAAATAAATGATAATATATATATTTTTACTTTAATTATATAAAATCATTTTAATTATTTTACTTTAAATACATACAAAGTTTTTTTATTTAATTTAATCATTTATTATTTACAGAAATATTAATTTAAAAATAAATTTAAACTAAAAATTGTATTTGATATTAATAAATAAGAAATAAATTTATAATTGAATAATATATTCTAATTTAATATAAATTATAACTATAAAATACTATATATATTATATTTTATAATTATATAGCATTGTATTTTTACAATATAATAGTAAATTATAATACATTATAATATGATTATACTATATTATAATAACTAATATATAGACATGAATTATATTATAATATAACATAATATTGTAATATTTTATTATTTAATAATAGTATGTTATTAAATCATTTTTATATTAACACTTAATTTTTATAAAATTAGAATATAAAAATAATTATTTAATACTTAATTTCAAAAACTAATAATAATTAAAATAATATGGATTTAATTTTAACATTAATATACAAAATATTATTTTATATAATATAGTCTATACTATACAAAACATAGTATTGCATTATAATTAATGTAATGCACCGTAATGTAATATATCATAACGTATTACAACCAATATAATATATCAAGTACACTCTAAGAACAAATGATATAAGAATAAGATAATTATTATAAAAAATTTGGTGATCTAGTTACTTATTTAAAAATTTCCATAAACGGATATTATGAATAAAAAAATCTGAACTCATATTGATTGACTTAACCATTGCAAATATTTTGCTGATCAATTTTTTTTTTCATATTTCTTTTTGGTACAAGTAGTTATATTTGAGGAAAATTTAAATAAATTGAGGCCAAAAATTATAACCCCCGCGTTCCACAAAGGAATAAGCCGGGTCCGGTCCATTCGAACCCGTTAATGAACAAATTGAAACAAATGTCAACCCATGTTCTCAGCCGAACCGAAATGAAAGGCGTCCTTTCTTCCCCTGCCGGAGTCAAGCGATCCAAGCATCCAATTATCGTTTAACAAAAACTGAACTAAAAACATCGACACACACAATACAAACGCAATTTTTATTTTTTATTTTAATTTCTGATTAAAAAAAATTATATATATATATCTCGCCCAAAATATCTACAACCAGTAGTGGGCTCCAATGGAAACCGTACCGACCGCAACCGCCGCAACCGCAGAAGACTTCTCCTCCTCATCATCGTCAACGTCTCCGACGGCAGCCATCTCGCGGTGGAAATACAATGTTTCGCGACGGTACCAGCACTTACTGGACAAGTCGGTCCCACACGTTCTGCACCGTTGGGTTGTCTGCTTGGCCGTGGTTTCAATCTACGCCGTACGCGTGTACCTTGTCCAAGGGTTTTACATCATCACGTACGGTCTAGGCATCTACTTGTTGAATCTGTTGATGGGATTTCTGTCCCCGCAGATCGACCCCGAGTATAGCGACGGGCCGACGCTGCCCACCCGCGGATCGGACGAGTTCCGGCCGTTCGTACGCCGCTTGCCCGAGTTCAAGTTCTGGTAGGTTTGGTTAGTTTTTGTGTTTTTTTACCCCCTCTGTTTTTGTTTTTGATCATATCAAGTAATGGAATGATAAAATTCGGCAGTTTTACTTGATCATCAAGCGAAGTTATGCATTGGGATTGATTGATTTGTGACTCTAGATAACATTTAACTAATGGGGCCATTTTGTCTGTGATCTTAAAGTTAACTTTACAAACTGGGCTATAAAGTTTCTCTTCCTAAGGAATGAATTATATCTGAAATGCAAATCAAACAGGCCCCAACGTTGTTATCCTCAATTTTTTTGGTTCGTGGTTAATATGTTCTCACAATTGTTTGCTATCTGATAGGGAAAATAAGTTAACATTTATTTGTTACGTAAGAGAAAAGGTTTACAGCTGACCAATTCATGAGGCCAGTAACTGAAGAGACTGTGGCATCTGTTGTAAAATTATCTAAACTTCAAGAAATGTAGAATCTTGATGCGCTTTTCATATTTCGTGTGGTCCTGATTCCCTAGTATATATGTCAGTCTGTTTCACAGTCAATGTATGCATGAACTCTTAATGATTGATTGGAAATATGTGTTTTTATATGGTCTCTTCCTTTTCTATATACAATTTTGTCTGTCTGTTTTTTAACAGCCTGACCAGAACAATACGTATGATGAGAAATAGTTTGGTGAGTTGAGGTGGCTGAGTAGACAGCATATGGCCTGATGAAGAAGCAGAACAATTTAGTGTCTCTTTCCTTCTGTTTGCATGGTGCAAGGCAATTGGAATCAATCGATTCAATTGTGTCTCTTTGTCGTATAATGTCATTGACCAATTGTTTTATGCCAATGTTATTGGTTGGTCAAACACATTATTGAAGTTGTTTTGGTTTTCTCATGGAAGGTACTGTGTCACAAGGTCCTTCTGCATTGGTTTTGTGTTGACATTCTTCAGTGCGTTTGATGTGCCTGTCTTTTGGCCAATACTTCTTTTCTACTGGTTGATGCTATTCACTCTCACTATGAGGA
This sequence comes from Citrus x clementina, assembly GCF_000493195.1. Lineage (NCBI taxonomy): Eukaryota > Viridiplantae > Streptophyta > Magnoliopsida > Sapindales > Rutaceae > Citrus > Citrus x clementina. Next base: position 3,574,784 of record NW_006262075.1, on the reverse strand, counting down.
GACAGATTATGCACATGATCAAGTATAGATATGTTCCATTCTCTCTTGGGAAACAGGTATTGTTAATTTATCTTGCATTCTGATTGCAGTTACCATATGTTTATGTTTCTTGGTTTTTGATATATGCTCTGGCTCTCATGATTTTACACCTTGTTCTCTATTTCTTTTTACAGCGATATGATGGAAAGAGGCCATCTTCATCGGACGCCACGAGCTCTGAGGACTGAGGTGATCAGATAGAGGGAACTATATAATTATATATGCTTCTTTTAAATTCGCACAGGCAGAGGTGGCCTAATTTCTTTCTTCTTTTTTGTCCCCAGCCCACTTTAGTTGACAGCAGGAGCTCTTTTAAGGTTTGGTGGTAGTAAGAATCTTTTTGAGAACAATTATTGTCTCCCAAGATTTTTCTTCTCATGCTTTTGTATGCTCTGTTAGTAAATTTAGAGTAGCGAATCAAAGTGGTCACTAATCCCTTCCCCCCCCACCCCATCGTCTTTTTCCCATAACAATCCTTTTGTATAGGAGGGCCATGCTCCATTCATGTTGCTTAGAAGTTGAGCCAGTAACTTTATGCCTACTAAGGAAAATGGTGGTCAAGAAGAGCAATTGGATTCCATTAAAATTTGGTTTTGAATTGTACTTATTTGTTTTGTTCAGCTACAAATGACATCCTCTCCTTTAGAGGTCCATTCTTGAGAATAATCACTGAAGTTCTGTTAAGCAATTGATCATTATTTTTTTCCTTTCTTAGATAGAGGATAGCTTGACTATTGATTAAATGGAAGTGATATGTTTTAAACAATTATAGGCTATAGATGCTAGTTTTATAATGAATTCTTTGCCATGCCGTTCACTTGCGAGTGTATTTTTATCTTAAAAAGGATTACTGGTGAGTATGTGGCTCACTTCTTATATATTGACATTAGCCTATATAAAATGGCTATGGCTGCAAATGTCTCTTTCTTGGCCCCGAAGGGCCCCAGAATGGTTGAAAATTGCAATTGATTTGAGAAATGGTCTCAGAAGATTTTTCTTGCACTGCATCTGATGGCTGGTGGAAAGTATTGTGTAGTTCTGGCATGGTATGATGCATGGAGAGCTTTGTAAGGCTAGATGAGACTGGCTGGAAAGTTATAATATTAGCTCTGTTATTTTCTCCCAGTTCTGCTGAAACACGTCTCAACCAAAGAAAAGCATGATAACCGTACTTGAAGGAAAATCCATTAAAGCTGCAAAAATAGATAAGATAAAACTGTCAAATTTATATGGAAGACGCAAATACATTCGGTCAACTGAACAATCGGTGTACAATGTCCAACAAAAAATCTGGAAACGAGCTGGTGTCATTGACGTATGACCGTATCTTTTCTAACGGAAACAATGTGGCTATGAAAATGGAATGGGCACACCGGACTGTAACTCAGGAAACTGGCCTGTAATAACCATACACTCCATAGAATGTCTGTGCGAAGGTTAGCAACAACAGCACAACAGCAGCAACAAGTGAGATGATGGCCCAGGGATTGTTGAAGTATTTGTGTCTCAGGCTTGCACGCCAAGCATTCCATTTGTGATTGTAATATTGGTTTACATCTTCTGACAATCTAGAAAGATAACTGTCATTGATATCGAAAACCACCTCTTCACAGAGGCGGTTGAAGAGGTCTGCAACTTCAGCATCACTACCTAGCCAGTGCTCAATAATACCACAGTAATGGAGGTATCCAACATCCTCCGGGGAGTTTATCAGATTGTCCATGAATATCACAAATGATGTAATGTCATTGCTGCAATCAAAGTGACACTGCTCAAATGCAATGAGATTGAGGAAGAGTGACTTGGTACCATCATGAACGAAAAGCCTTGGAATACTTAGAATCCCATTCTTGAATTTTATGTCCCAGAAACGATCAGTCTTCCTCTTCCTGAACTTAACGCCGGCCTCCCTCAATTCTGTCACACAATGTATAAGTTGTTGCCTCCTTTTATCCGCAACGCGGTTAGTCTGTGACCATCGCTTGATCCAAATCTTGGGGGGCTCAGGCTTAGGCCCTGAGCGCAAGAGACTTTTACGAAAAACATCAAGGCAGTGAAGGCCACATTGATCTGATAAAGGATCAAAAAAGTTTGCATTTCCAAGAGAGGACTCCAACTTGTTCCTCTCACCTTTCGTTAATGGCTCGTCTGTTGGCATTAATGGGTCAAAGAACCTGAGTGCTAGCTTCGCAACAAGTCCTTTCTGCTCGGGCTTCCCAAACTGAAGTCCAAGGAGCCGATCCAGTATAAAGAGTGGAAGCTGGTTCTCAAGCATTATCATGTCCCGCTGAATGGAATGCATAGATCCCCTCATGGCAAAAACAGGGTCATTTCGAGGATAGCCGAGTCGCGTGAATCCCTCAGAAGCTCCGCGGAAGAGCTCAAGCACAAAACAGCCATCAAGAACCATCATTTCCGCAAAATCATTGCTACTAAGAGAAATGGGACCTTCGTAACAAGCACGAGCTTTTTCTTCAAGTTCCTTCATAGAATCAAGATAAATCTTTATGTCCTGACTGTTACGCTTGAGTACATGGTGAAGGGAACGCCATTTATGGCGATCCATTTGGCGTAGGCGTTTTTTGCCGTGATGGTAAGGCCCTAAGGACACAATCTGGGGGACATAAGCCCTGTCATCTCCACCTTCTCTCAAGTGTTGAGGGACTTTATATATGCTCAGCTTTGCCCATGATCCTGCTTCATCATCTTGGCGAGCTTGCTCAAGTTTTTCTTTGATTGATATCACCCACTCAGAATCAGGAGAAGTGGCTGCGTCTTCACAGTTTTCAGCATCTTCTCCGATCACAATATGCAGGCTCTCTGACGGCGTCTGCTGCTGTTTCTGAAGCTGCTCTTGAGGTTGTTCTGGCAATTCAAGCAATCCAGAAGAAGTAGACGTTTTGGGGATTCCAGATTCTACAGTTTCTCTAAGTTTTACAGTAATGAGATACCAGCTCAGAAGCTCTTTGTTGAACACAGCAACCATTTTTTGATTCTGGATTGATGTGGCTACAAAATTTCTCACCAGGAAAGACCACCACAGCAATTATTTTCCCTCAAGATCAAGATAAGAGTCTAAACTGGAAAAGTTGTTCCACTTGTTCATGATATAAAGAAGTTGGATATACGTAATTTATTCGGTGCCTTTAATCGACTGAACCAATTGTGTAACACCCATGGCGATGGCCCCATGGCTTCTAATGATAATTTCCAATCAGCTATTAGGTGAAATGTTTCATTCTAGCTTAAAAGTCATTTTACTTTTTAATACTCTACACCCTTTTGTTACATTTGTTCTATACTAATAATAACATTCCCACATGAGTAATGGAGAAGTGCCTTAAAAAGTGCTGGAGATGCTTCAAAAAGAAATCATTTCAGCAACCTGGGAATGGCTTAAAAGCTTAAAATAAGCAACTTGATGAAAAAGCAAATATATATATTCAGTTCAAAGCTTAAGAAAAGAAAATTGTTCTGATACTATTATTAAATCTTGACTCCACCAAAAAAAAAATGTTAAACACGAAAGTCATCTCCAAGTTATGTAGTTTTTCTAATATTTTAATTAATATGCAGATGGAAATCTGCAGTTGACCCACATACCAGATTGTTTTGAAATTTTTGCCCCTGTAAAATGCAAGGGGCAGAAGAGAGCCCATTTATGCAAATCATGTGTGACACGAACTTGATACATGCTAGAGTAGTGGGGAGGATGTGCGAATTTAAAATATGCCTTACCTTTCCCATGCCATGACAAGGTTAGTTTAGAGATTTCCATTGCCTGTTACGACTTACAAATCTCAAATGTCTGCCTATGGAAGAGTTCTTGATTTAATCACATATGATTTCTGCAAGGGGGCAAGTGGGAAGAGTGTTGCCTTTGATAACAACTATAGTTTAAACATATGGACTCATGCTTGATAGGCTTATCTTATTAAAAAATTGTCGAGAGTTAACGTTGATACTCTGCTTCCCCCTTCTTATACAATGTGTTTTGAACTTGAGTGTGAAGCTGATTTAGCAACTGAATTTGACAGCACCTTATTGATAAATAAATAATTTTTTATTTATTGACAACAAAACCTAATGATATAAATAAATAAAATGTTTCAGACAGCTGAGAAAAGGGTTCCATTAAAGAGTCACTTATTGGAAGACTTCAGTAAGTCACTCTTTTTTTTTTCCCTTTTTCTGCATGCAGATAGGTAGGGAAAAGCTTTTAGGCATGTCGCTACAACTCTTGTCCCGCCTCTGTTCTTGGGTGTGGATGTCCCATCTTAACAATTTAACCAAAGCTTATCATGGTTTCTGCTGATGAAAACAACTCCCCTCTTTCAATATATGAACTCAGATAAACTTTTTAACAAGAAGGTCCAAATTCAATCCTGGGTTACCACAATATACTTACATGTATAACAGGTGTTACAGAAGTTCAATTGTGATTATTTATATAACATCACCACATCAGTATTATATTTCTCAAAAATATTAAAAAAAAAAAAGATCATGAAAAGGAAGTCTTGGCAACCAATTATCATATAAAGACAATGAAACAACAACTTTGAGAAATTGATGACAGACTCCGAAAGGAAATGACATTGAATCACAACAATATCAATTTTCAATGCCCAGTTTGACAAATGAGACTCTATGTACAGTACAAGAAACATTATCCAAATAAGATAGATAGCCTGCTCGTCCTCCCGCAAACTTAAAAATAAGGAACAGAGGGCATGAATTGTAAACAACCAAGCGGACACAAATATGACGATAAACTAAACAACATTATTTGCAACTTTAATAACCTTTTTCTTCTTCTCCGAACCCATCAGCCACAACACATACAAACGATGTTCAAGCGCTGCTGTGAGGCTTAGGCTTAGCAGAGTTTTGGGAATTCTTGACGGGATAAGAAGCCTCCATTGCAATTCCGCATTTGCCAGTGTTTGTATCCAGCAGATTACGCTGCAATTTCACGTATCCGTTTTCACCCCAGTCGCTGCCCCAGGAATTCCTCACAAGCCAGTAGTCCACACCATTTTCTGTGCCATATCCAACTGCAACAACACCGTGGTCCAGTGCCGATCCGCACTCTCCAGTAAAAACACCCTGTAAAAACCAAATATCCAAAACAAGATAAATAAATTTCTTGGAAACTTTTGCATTTGTGCTTTTTTTGAGGGGTTTTCTGATTTTTTTTTTATAAAAAGTTACTGTACGTGATAATGATCTAGAAAAGCTTACCGACTCGTAGTGTTGAAAAGCCCTGCCACCAGCTTCAATAGCAACACTCACAGGCTGATCTGCCACAGCTTTCTTCAGCGACATCTCATCGAAAGGCGATACATCCTCGTACCCATCAATGCTAACAACCTTAGCATTCCTCTGCAACATCGAAATTTTTGGAAAAAGAAAAATCGGAATTCAATATTTTGTTTGCAAAAAAACAAAAAAGAGAGAGAGAGAGAGAGTAAAGGCTAAAGGATTTTACAGACCCGAGATGGGTCACACTTGTTTTCAGCGCCGAGGTAAGGATAGTCTTGTTCAGAGTCCATGCCACCATTTTGGATAATGAACTGGAAGGCGTAGTCCATGAGACCGCCATTGCATCCTGCATTGATTTTTCTGTCACAGTCCACGAGCTCTTGCTCAGATAGAGAGATTAGCTCCCCAGTTACAATCTTGTTTATTCCTTCTACTGCAGCTACTGTTGAGAATGCCCAGCAACTTCCTGCTCACCACACATCAATGCGAATCACAAAAATACATCTTTTAACCTACTACTTCCAAACGAGATTCAAGGCGCACAACTGGGTCGATCCAGGCCAAATTGATGTCCTAGCTTAGCCCAGTTTGACTGCAGATTGGGCCTGGATCGATGCCCAATTCTGTTTTCATACGTCAGATTCTGTTTTGTCTAGTAGCCTCGACTTAGCCCACATGACGTCATTTAAAAAAAATAATAACAATTATGTATTCTTTGATTCAGGAATAAATTTTTAACGACCAACAACTGCAAGCAAAAAATTGAGAAAATAACCCACGTGGCTTCAACTGAAAAGTCTAAATCTGCCAATTCCAGTATTAACTACCAGTCCGCCGCCTGCCACCCACCGCCGCTTCCTCGTCGATATGCTCAAAAGCATCAATAATAATCTTTAACTGAAATAGATACCTTTTTTTTTTTTAATAGACTGAAATAGATACTTGATAAGTCATAAATTCCCCTTTCTTTTATTTTTGGAAATTCAGCTTATTATTATGAACAAAACTTTATAAAATCAATTTAGATATATATATATATATATCCATCCTTCTTATAATATCCATAAAAAGAAGAAAATATGGGTAATATGGAACAAAAGAAAAATAAAAAAATAAATGGAACGCAAGTTAAAAAGGGAAAAAGAAAATTACCACAAGATCCTTGATCTTTAACGGGATTAACGGCCCCTTTTTCTCTCCAATCAACAGACTCCGGCAACTCGTCGCCGGCCTTAAAAGCGTAACGCTGGCTCGCAACTTTGGACTTCATGAGTCTACGCTTAGCGTCACTTCTGGTGCCCAAATACATGGCACGGTACTCTTCGTTGGTCAAATCAGCGAACTTGTTCAAGCCGACTTTGTACGTGCGGTTCAGGGAGTTATGTTCATCAATGAACCTCAAGTTATCCTTAAAAATTTGAAACCTCTTCTCGTTGTGTCCCATCCCGTTAGAAGTTTTCCCACGCTTTGCAAGCCATGTTTGGTAGATTGTCATCACCTCATCATCTGTTCGCCAGCTTGATGAATGGTCGTGATTGTTGTCGTATGAGATTATCGACATGTCAGCGGCGGATGATGATGATATGAAGAACAGGAATACAAGAGTGGATATGGCTAGAAACATGGAAGCGGTTGCCATTTTTGTTTTTCTTTCAACAGAAAGATAAGAGAATTGAGGAAGAGGTGGTGAAGATAAAGGAGAAAGTTGATGGGTTTTTATAGGAAAAAGAAAATAACTTAATAGTAGGGGTTTGGTAAGTGTATAGAATGTAAAATAATATAAAAAAGAGTGTATTAATGTAATTGACTTTTTTTTTTTTTAATAATTGTCGTGTAAATTGGTGAAAAGAGATAAAAATGAGGGCATCAATTGGTCGTTTTGGACTTAAAATACGAGGACAGGCTATTGTCTGGCCAACGGTCATGGAAAAGCAATAATGAGAAATGGGCCGGAGTGGCAGAAAAGTCACGAGATCAGTCTTCAAACCAATGGATTGTTGCCACGTCTGACAACTTTACAGGTTCCTTAGAGCTGGGGGTTTTGCTTGTGCTCGCTTCAAACCACTAAGTCAGACTCGAAATGCGTGCTAACGGACAGGGATATTTTTGGTCCAATGAAATAAGGGTTACATTAAAGTTGCTAACTTGCTATGAAAGGAGCTGGGCTATGCTAAAATTGGGATTTAAACAGTAGAAAAGCATGTGCTTGCCTCTTGCCTGAGGTAAAATTTTCATTGATAAGTTGTTGCAGAATATTTCAGCAGTGGGGATCTTAAATGAATCTCTTTCAGAACCTGTTGCCTAACATCATCCATGCAACTGGTGAGTGGTGACATCTAAAATTCAGTGCAGTTATTAAAAATCGATATCCATCATCGTGGGAGATAAAATGAATGGGTGTCAGTCTGCAAACGTAGAATTTAAAATTACTATAAGGGATATTATTATTTTTCTACTAAAAGTATTCTGACACATTATGTTAGTACTATAATTTAAACATTATGTTAGTACTATAATTTGATAAAATTATCAATTTACCATCAAACATTTAAATTGTTAATATTTTCCCACCATTCTGTTAAAACTCAGTTAATATGTAACGAAAATTTTTTAAAAGGTCAATTTTACCCCTAGAGCATAAAAGATCATGTAATTAACCTTTTATGAATTTTGTAATTAAATCATCATTTATTGTTCTTCCTTCTTAAAGGACAAAAATTACACTTTATGAATTTTATAAAATTGACCGTGTGGTGTTAGGTAATTCATAAATTGATTTAATTTATTTAATTTTTCAAGGAAAAAATTATTTATTAAATTGACGAGCGAAAGACAATTTATTCTACTACTAAAACTCAATTTATGAAAGGGCAAAAAAAAAAAAAGAATATGCAAAAGAAGCAATTTAATCTTTGATATGATAATAATAATTTTACACAAAAAATTAAATAAATAAATTTGTCCTTTAAAAATTAAATAAATTAAATCAAATTATGAAGTACCTAGCACCACACGGTTAATTTTACAAAATTTATAAAGGGTAATTTTTATCCTTTAAGAAGGAAGAACAACAAATGATGATTTAATTACAAAATTCATAAAAGGTTAATTACATAGTCTTTTACGCTCCATGGGTAAAATTGACCTTTTATGAATTTTTTGTTACATATTAACTGAGTTTTAACGGAATAGTGGGAAAATGCTGACAGTTTAAACGTTTGGTGGTAAATTAATAATTTTACCAAACCATGATACTAACATGATGTGTCAAAATACCTTTGATGAGAAAATGATAATATCACTTATAAAATAGCAAGTGGGGCAGAATTGCCAGCGAAATAATGAATGAATTTAGTATCCGGTGGGCGGAACTGTCACGGGGACTTGTAATGCCCAAAAAAGAAAACCATCAAATTTCATCATCTAAGCCTGGCCTTGACGTTAAGCCTGATTGCTGCACGTTCATATCATGTTATGCTACGAAGTGGTGGACTAGATTGCGCTTGATTTTTGTGCTCCGAGGAGTTATCATGCAAGAGGGCTTTTATTTGTGAACTTAATTAATAAACTCTAATTGATTGTTCAAATTCATCGCAATTAAAGCTTTTGTATTTCCAGGGTGCAGTAGGTAGTATCTAGGACTAATTTTCTCAAGATGTTAAAAAAATCGAACATTTCGGCTTTCAAGGTTCTTTAGTTACTATCTTTCAAATTTTTAATTTTTAATTTTACCATTTTGTATCATTTTGCCGGTGCCAAATCAACAAGTGAATTCGTCCAAAGTTGTGCCATACGACTGAATATTCAATGTCATCCTTGCGAAGCAAGAGCAGTCCCAATCTCCCTCCTTATCCGTTGGAACAAGAACTGGGCTGCTCTCCCCAAGTTACCCGCTTCTTCAGCAGATCACTTATGACAGGTCAACCTCGGTTCTCTTGCTTTTAATTTGAATGTTACGTTGATCAGTATGGCCAACCCACACAAGGAAGAAGAAACCATTCGAAACACCTCAGCCGAACAAGTTGCACTGGCTTCTCTATATTCTATTACCTGATTCTATGGATAAAAAAGACAAATGTTAAAAGATATAATATATTCAACTTTCTTAATGGGCAGAGAATGGCCGGGATTGGGAAAGCGTGGGGCGGGTTAAAAACTGGTCAGTTTCCATGCGCTGCTTCCTTTCCGTGGATTCTTCTGAGAAAGTGAAGATAAAATTTCCAGCATGCAGCATGCTCAAACTTTTCACAAAGAATGGAAATTTTATTACAACGAGTATCATTTCTACCAAGGCCAACAACTTAACACCACCTTTTGATTCCTATCAGAAGATTATGTATAAAATAAAATAAAATAAAAAAATTGAAGCATGTAAGATACAAGCTTCCTGCAAAATAACAATGTGGCAGTTCTTAGTTGACATGACGCCAGCTCCTTCCATGAAAGCAGAAACCCACCCAATCACCTCCAACAAAAAAATTAAAGGAAATGAAAAATGTAATACTTAATACTAACTTGGAACTGCAAGAGCACGTATCCAATGGACCACTGTAACATGTGCCTACTCTATGTACCGACCACCAGGTATATCCCCCTCAGAATGTCTGCCTCAAGATTAAATTCTTGGCACCGAAGGGCAGCTGTCCAAATTCACACGGCATATATATTGTGAATATCCTTGGCTAATATTTCAATTTCTTCCAGAGTTCCTTGCAGAAGCCTGCATGTCTACCACTTTTGTTTCATGCTTTCTCTTACTTCGAGAACTTCGTTTCGATCTGGATGATCGATTCTTTGGAGTATGCTTCACTGTATGCTCTTGGATGCCAACCAGTACTTTTTCATTAGAAGGGAGTTCAGGAGGAGCATCTGGCCATGGTGTACGTTTTGATGGGACAGTGATCTCCAATGGTGGGTCAATTATCCATCTGTATGAAATACAAAGAAATCATTTTAATCTGGTCACGAGATGCCATTAACAACCCACCATGTTATCAAAATAAATGCAGAAGAGATTAAGAATCAAGTAAAACAAACTTTACACTCATATCCTATTACCTCAAAATGAAAGTAGGTTATGCTAAGCGCAAAAAATATTTAATATTTCCTGTGAGTTACATTCATTCGTGAATTTAAAGTAGTCTCGAGTTCAAAGCACGCACAATCTAGCAACTACAGATATGCATAAATCAAAATTCGTTAAAGGCCAAAACCTTTGGTTTAGCAAAGAAATTACAGAAGTATGAGGCCATAAATTAGTGCTAAATTGCCAGAAGGGAGGTGTGCTTAGCCCATAGCACATACACAAGTTCAATCGATAAATGAGTATTTGCCTGTTTCTTATGTAGGAGGATTTGAAAACTACATACGTTGGCCATCAAACTCATACTAGAGCATGACAGCCTTTGTTAATAAGAACTGAACCAAGCACAGACAAGTAATTTACTGATTTTATTTATTTATTTTGTTTTTTTGGGTGCCAAAACAGAAGATTGATGCTAAACAAAAGAACTTGCATGCATAAAAGCCACTCACAGCACCATGAGGATTATTATTTCCTGTGAAACCCACAAAACCTTAAGGTATGACAGTTTGGATGGACTTCATTTTCTTCAATTTTCATGGATAATGTTTTAGGCAGATGTAGCTGTGTCTCTGATTAAACTGTTACTTGTGCATTCAACTCAATCCCACTAGCATGCAGACACAAGAAATGAATGTTGAAACTCCAGAAATTGTAAAGGAATTTGCTCTTAGAGCTTATGAAGATACCTTCATAACATGGTGTTTGCCACAAGTTAATTACATGCAACTTGCTCTAGCATAAACATGTGTGTAAGCACCCACCTACTTGTTACAACCTATTTCAATTGAACTATATTAATGAGACATTAAACGTATACCCTAATACATAAGAAACAGTTGTTTAATCTAGACACCCATTCTTGTCCCAGTATGGTTTTTGGCGGTCTAGACACAACCGCAAAGTCTCTTTCCTTTTAGGCATTCCAAATAATTTAAGCTTGATTCTTAAATAAAGGCATTCAAGTAACCCAAATAACTAAAGCTACTCAATAAGAAAAAAAGCAGAATAGTTATTTGGGTTCCTCGAACTAACATGTGCCTGTAACCGTCAATGCACAGTAATATATGCATTACAGGTGTCGTAACAAGTAAAAACATTGGTTGAGAAAAAGAAGAAATTTTACTTATTTTTTAGGTACTCAGGAGGGTAAGTTCAGATACGTGGGCATGTGATGTGACAAACAAGTATGAAGGGAAATGTCCACATGAAACACTATAGGCATAGTTCTTATGTTGCATACCAATTCTACTTAAAGATCAATAAGAATTAAAGATCAATAAGAACATCTCTATAGTAAAGAAACATTTGCATGCAAATTTATAAAATCGTAAAGCAGCAGTGGTAAAGATGTTGCTAGTCAGCGTCAGTCACTACACGACTATAACCACAGATTGCAACATTCAAAGAGTTCAGATAAGCCTGAATACTGATTAAAAAGTTAATCCCAACATATTTCCACCAAAGTTGTCTACTTAATAGTCTGAATCAATCGGTCTATAATTTAACTTTCCAGAAGACTTGGTCAACAAACATCAAAGAAAACAGACACTGCACACTGGAGTCTGGATATTTAAAATGAGTTGACACGAGAGCCAGAAGAGGCTTTAATGCACATAAAAGTAAGCATGCAACTGGTGATTACTCAAAACATATTATATCATCAAAGTGTAAAATGTTGCATAAGAGTGAGAGGAAAAGAATAAAGACTCACCCAGGAGGAAACTTGCTATCAGAACGAGCTTCAACACGAAGCCACCAAACAATAACTTGGCGGCCGCAGTTTCCTAGCGGTTCTACCATGGACTGGTCTTTCAGCAGAGATAAAGGACTCTCTATATCCTCAAGGCCATCCAATAAATCTAGATCATTCACCCATTCCGGCTTATCTTTAGCTTCCTTCCAAAGCAACCTAGAATTCAAAACAAATCCAGCCCATTCCAGCTTCCTGGGCAGCACTGTTGCCCTGTCATCAATGTAGGTTGCGCTCTTCCTAGCATATGGCAGTGAGTTAAAAGTATGCCATCCAACCAGATTATTGGATGAGTTACAAGCAGGTCCTTGAACAGGCATTGCAGTATTCTCTCCACCCTCCTCCTTCTCCATTATCACTGATGATGACTCGTCCTGATTACCTGCAAGAGCCAGAATTCCAACAGAAACAGCTCCGAACCATTTTACATTTTGGATCTCATCAAAGAGCTCCATACTATGCATATTACTGTCATCCGCAAACATCACAATGCCATCCAGCTTCTCTTCTCTCACAATTCTGGAACACCAAACACCTACTTAATAAATTGATATTCTAATAACCTATCAATACTGAATTCACTTGAAAGCAGTGTAAATATCACAATATACAAACAAAAAGCAATCAACATACTTATTTTCTCCTAAATCAATATCATTTGATATTTCTTCATTTCTCACTCAATTTTGACAATAATAAAAGAAAAGCAGAAAGCAAAGACACTGCAACATTAACAGAATTAGCCCCATAGTGATGTTAGTTGTGCTAAAGATTAGTAATTGTTTTGTCCTTATGACTGATTAACTATAGGTCTTTTAAACTTAGAACTAGTGAGGAATTAATCAATAAAATAAGCAGCTAATGATGAAGCAAGAAATGACCTCAAGGCGCGAAGCCGCATTTTGGCTTCCAATTGATGTCTTCCCCCCCACGAAGCTGGCATTTTCTGATCGACTCCAACGTGAATAGTTCTCAACTTTGACTTGGCAATCAAAGAAGCCGTCTCATTGGTCACGCCACCAGCCTCGACAACGATCCAAACCAGATCGTACGGCACCAGCATCAGCGAGTGCATCACACCGGTCAAATGAAGCGTCTGGAAAGTCCGAACGTAAGTCGGGGTCACCACAATCAGAGTCCTTGGATTCTTGAACCCGAAATGAGCTCTCTGCTCTCTCTGCACTCTCTCGATTATCTTGTGCGCTTTCATGACCTCAGTCGGGTTCGGATGCGGCCACGGCCGGATCCGGATCCCGTGTCGGCCCACCACCACTCTGGAGTTTGAATTCGGCGTCGTCCTGTTTAAAACCGGAATCTCAACCGGAGTCGACGACGAAACAAAAGGTGTCGTGATGTCACTAGCCAAGTTCCGAAACGGCGCCGTGTAGAGGTTCGTTGTGGAAGTGGTGGAAGTCGAGAAGATGAAAAAGAACACCAATCGAGAAAATCGAAAGCCGAGGACTAAGCTGATTAAGCAACAAAGGCCGTGAAGGACGAGCCAGAAGATTGCGGCGGGAGACTTGATCGCGCTGTCGGATGACGAATCCAACGGCGCTGATGCCCTGAAGCTGTTGCTCCGACGGCTCAGATAGCTCTGCTGCAACGCCGAGAGCTTCATTCTCTTTTCCCTCCCTCTCACAGGTCCCTCGCGGTTAGAGAGAGAAAGCGAAGCGCTGTGGGGGTATTTGATTTGTTGATTGAAATGTTTGCTTGTTGAGTTGGTTTGAAGGATTGGGATGGTTTTAAGGTAATGTATATATTAATCAAAATGATTACTTTAGGTTTAAGATTAAAGTGAGACTGGCGAATGGAGATCGTCTCGTATCGTTGATTTGCTGCTATCCGTTTTCGTTTTGGTACGGTGATGAATGAGAGAGAGGGACATTAGGCCTTTGAAGTAGGGCCCAGTGGCCTCATTTTGGACAGGCAACCTCTGGTTATTGAATTTATGAGGAAATGTATTTGTTTTGTTTTAGACGTAGACGATTTTACAATGTACTGTATCAGTCAACGTATGAGTACGATTACTTGCAAATTTTAAAGAGACGGGAAGTTGACACCAGGTGATTTCTTTTGGTTGGCATTTTGCAATTATTTGAAGCGAATCTAGTTGTTTGAATTCAAGTTGACTAATCTAGCAACTGTATAAATACAAATTAATTTTTAACACTTAGTTTTAAGTTAAAAGACTATGATACATACTATATACGACGACTGTGCGTCTCCATTAAAGCAAATTAATTTTTAGGGAAAAGTGAGGCATTCCCATGTAAATTTAGGGGCATGCTGCGGGACACGTGTGTGTGAGAAAAATTGTACTGGTAGTGAATTGTCTTATACGAGTTAAAAGATTATTGACTAGTTTCAAAGTGGTATTGAAAGCCGTTAAGCGGATAATCATTTAAGGGAGAATTTGAAGTGTGATATGGCTCATCATTACGAATGAGTCACCAATGGCGAATAGGTTGGTGTTGTACTGTTCTGAAGTTTCACCTGTTCAAGTGACATGGCCAGTCGTTTAATTTAAGCATGACAAGCAGGGACAGGATGGACAATGTACACGACTTGTGAAGTTGCCATCTCGTGGGGAAGGCAACAGGCTAACTGGTTGCTCAAGCGTATCATAACATGACCTTTTTAATGATTTCATTATTTACCACAGCATCGTATTTTGAATATTTATCAGTAAATTGAAAAACATTGACGATAAAGGTGATCACATATCAGCGATATAAAATCTCAACTTCATTTGATGCAAAAGTTCTCTCACAATGTAAAAGTCGTCATTCATCGCTGAAGTAGTGATGAAGAATTGAGCTAGCACTTAGCACGAACAAATTATATATTGGCAGTTAAAAATCAAATTGAAGTGAGATGTTGGTAAAATCGTAATGACAAGCTAAATTCATTCACTTGATTAGTGGTGATAATATAGATTTGAGTTACATCAAAGATTATTATCAAACTTGTACTCTGCGGGCTGCTGGCTACCATCTGTAGTCTTGTGAGAGTTAAAAGAATACTTATAATACCAAAACATACTGAAATCTAAAACACAGCGATAAGAAATCAAGAAGGAATGTTCGTTGGTGTTCAGAATTAACTAGTTAACCTTTTTTTTTTCCTTATTAAGTAATCTTCCATTCTAAATTTGAAGTAGCATCAATGCACAGCGACTGGATATTTACTATTGACCACCCATGCGAAAGTTATATGCATGAAAAATGACACTTCATTTCAATAAGAACAAGCACTTAAAGTCAATATTTTGAAGGGAAATAACGTAACATATAATTTTAAAAAAAATTAACAAAACAATTTCTTTTTTTAATATAAAAGTTACTGTCAATGGTGGAGTACGAAAGGGAGAAAGGGTTTGGTGGAGAGGGTAAGAGGATGATGATTAACATCCGAACCACTTGTTTCCTTTAGGGTGCGGCAAGGTATCTGGCTGACTGGCTCTGTTCTATTTGAAAAAACAAAGCTTCCATCCCAAGGCTGAAAGAAAAAAGAGTAAGAAATAATAATAATAATAAGAAGAAGAAGAAGCAAGTAAATGTTGTTTGTATATGGCTGTTTCATTCAAATGACGTCTGCAGATTAGTTGTTCCAATCGTGTGGCATGCAAAAACTTTCTTGAACGTTTGCATGGCTTATGGCTAGAGCCTATCAAAGTTTAATGTGAGCTGGGCCTTAAATTTTAAGGACTGACGGGACTGGTTGATACGATAGGATCAATCCGAAAATATAACTTTTTTTTTTTGGCTAATATAAAATGAGATGAGATACGATACTTATGAAATAATCAGAAAATACGACACATTACAACAAATAAAACTTTTTTAAAAAAAATGTTTTGCTTATATAATAAAGAGTAATGCTTTTCACACAGCCCCAAGAATTCTTTTAAAACCCCTTTTCGTAAATACATTAAAGGTCATTACTACTCGTGGCCCAATTCATTTTCTTAGTTGGATACTGGGATATGGTGACTTGAAATGATAAATTTGGGCCTACCAGCTGTATCTTGCAAAGTAGCTTATTGGAGCTCCTAATACCTCTTTGAATCTCTTATGAAACTCCACTTTTATATTTATGGCCCTTCCTTAGTTAAGCATTTCATCATTGTTTCAAAATAATTTGAGTTTATAGGGGAAAAATAATAATTATATCATATAGTAAGGTTTAAAGACAGTAAGATTCATAATCTGCAGGTGTAACGACTTTAGTTTAATTAAATTCATATTTGTTCTTTGATGTAATTTTGACTAGAAAGAGAACCATCGTTTAAAAAATAGAGTTTTATGAGGATTTTAAAGGGTGTAAAAAGTAAAATTCAAGTAGTTTATCCATATTCATCCCCTCAATGTAATTCTCATTAGGGTTTTCAAAAATAGCCGCCCAGCCTAAATTCGGGTTAGGTAATACCCAGTTCGGACCAAAGTTTCACTTGATAAGTCTACGGTATAACCAGAAATCTAAATTTTATGAAAAAAATTAAAATGCATATTAAAATTAAAAATAAATATTTTTTTAAATAGTTATATTTATTTAGTTTACACATTACATATATTTGGAATTTTATACATTTAAATTCCATATTTTTCAGTCAAATTTAATTAAAATAAAATTATAAAATGTAAAATTTATAAAACACAAAATTCGGGGTTTTTTAGGCCCGAATAAAAAAGTTGGCCCAGATTAGATGTTTACGAAACATAGTTGAGCCAGATCAACCCAAGTTTTTGCCATCCCGAATCCTCAAGATTCGACGTGGAAGCCCATAACGTGTAATTGCATTTGCTCTGGTAGTAAATCGCATAACGAGAGGCTTTGTTAATATCCCAGTACACCACATCAAGTTCAATTAACGTAGATCCATTACAATGTACAATTAAACAAACCACTCGATCCTTCTCTAGAAAAAGAGCACTTTCCCCGATAGGAAATTGTTAAACTTTTCTTATTTTTATTTGATTTTCTTTCATCTCTTCTCTTTGATTGAGAGTGGATCTTCATCTAGATCAGAAATTTTGATGATTTTTCTCCACTAACTCTTAGATATATGATATAATAAATCAACCAGTCTGTAACGTTTAAAGATGTTTTCTTATTTTATAACGTTTCATTTGACTATTTGGGCCTTTTACCATGAAGCGAGAATTACCTAAATCAGGATAATAATATTATAATATCCATAATGTGGACAGAATAAGAATGAAAAACAACAAAACATATTAATATATTTTTTTTTATGTAATCTATAATTTGATTTTTATTAATTTACAAATTCACTCAATTTTGTGAAAAATATTAATCATTTAAGGAATGATACATCACACACGCACACATGTATACATACATAAATGTGTGTCTATATATATATATATCTGTGTGTGTGATCATTATTCTTTCAAATAAAATCTATGAAGGTTAGACCAAGTAAATTAATCAGTACCGGAACTGAAATTGCCCACCTTATCCACAAAATAATTATCTTCCATATAAATCATATTTTTTGAGCCAAACTGACACAATTGATCGAAAAGTTTGAAGCTTCAAACGAAGAATAAAATCCAAACTCCTCAAAATTTCAAATAACCGGGAGTAGTAAGCCAGCCCCACCAACTCATAAATAATTATATCACATGAAAAAGCAAACTGGATGTTTGGCCAACAATCAAATTTTTCACATGAATATGACGTCACATGTTACCCAAAACAAAAAAACTATAAAGTTGTCAATACAGTTTTCATAATTGCTTCATGTTTTTTGGGATGAGTTTGAACCAAAGTTCATATTGCTCTAATTAGTTGTACCATTTGTTGATGCGAGATTCCGGTTCTCCTCGTTCTACGACCAGGATCCCTGCTCGATCAACTCTACCACGACCAGGAGATCTCCTAGTAATGCTTCTTCTCCGGATGTCCCTGCACACACAGACAAGTCAGAGTACGCCGGTTGTTCTCCCGGCGCAAACCCTCCGACGCTCAAGTCAGATATGAAGGTTCGGGGAACGCTTGCCACAGGTCTTATGGCTTTTTTGTGGTTTTCTCTTTTATCTTAAAAATGCTAACCCTTTTACCTTCGTTGGCTACCTTTTTATAGGCTTCCTCTGAATCTCAGTCTTCCGCTCTTTTCGAGACGGTATGGGACTCCAACTGCTGCGTTATGGGCAAAACATGGGATCTAGCGTGTTACGCCACGGTTCAGGGGAAAGCGTGGCTGCCACGGCTCTGTGAGACCTTGCGTGTTACGCCACGGTTCTGGGGAAAGTGTGGCTGTCATGGCTCCGTGAGATCTTGCGTGTTACGTCGCGGTTCTGGGGAAAGCGTGGCTGTTGTGCCTAGGTTCTCGTGCTGGAGAGCGCGTCTTGCCAACTGCCGTCGACCGGGTCTCCTCGCCTCTCGGTCTCTAGCCGGAATGGCCTCATGCCTTTTATAGGAATTGGCCTCGCGGACGACAACATCGTGGACGAGCAGGATGTTTCTGCTCCTGTTCTTCCACGCGCCAGGCTTTAACGGAAAACACCGGTGCGCAGAACCCCGCCATCAGATGTCTGCTCGTCATTCCTGGTCCCTTCGACGCATTTGTCCCAAACAGTATCCCTCCCAAACACCGGTCCCCCAGTTTCTGGTGTTGGGTAATGTAGTGGACCAGCAGTAGAAACTCGATAGTACTCGCTCGCGTGGGTTTGGAAAAGGCTGCCAGGAGTCATGTCGCATTTAATTGCGGACGAGGTGACGTGGCAGAAATCCCCCCCTCCATTTGAATTTCAAACCGACGGTTACGGGATTCTCGGAATATGCGTCATTAAATGCTGGCAGCCCAAGGGTTTGCTTCTCAGTAAGGAAACCCAAAATCTTCAAACACGAACTCGTCATTTTCTCCATTCTTGTCTCTCCGGCGAATGAACCTCGGCGCCAAAGCTGTCATCCCTGTCTCTCTCTGACCGAGTCCCTGCTTCAGGTATTTTTTCTATTTTTTTTTTTTTTTTTTTTTTTGGTATCGGTTAGTTGTAGGTAATCTCCTTTCTCTCTGCTTTGCTTGAGGTTGTAGTTGGCGGTGGTGTTTTGGTTAGAACTTAGGATATGTCGAAGGGTAAGGAGAAGGTCGTTGAGGTTGGTGACGACGAACTAGGTTTTTTGCCTAGTCTGCCCGCTGATTTTGCTTTTGATCCCGGGATCCCCTTAGAGCCCATTAGGTCTAGTGTTGGTACTAGCGCTAGGAGGATGTCTCCCCAAACAACCTCCTCGAGCGACAGTAGCGATGAAGAAGGGTCTTCTGGATCGGAGAACACTTTGAGTGAGGGTCAAGGGGATGATTCTAGTGAGGCGTCCCCATCAGGAGCATCACGACCAGAAGAACGGGGTACAGTAGGGGGTAGAGCCTTGTCGCGTGATTATGCCATTGACTACATGTCGTGTACGACCACGTTTGACGAGCTCAATGACCTCCGACTTAGGTATAGTATTCCTGGTGAGATACCTCTTAGGATCCCAGGAAAAAAGGATACACCTAGCCGGCCTCCCAGGGGATACGTTACCCTGTATCTGGAGAGCTTTAAGTATGGGCTGAGGTGTCCCTTGCAGCCTTACTTTGCCCGGATACTTAACGGGCTAAATCTGGCTCCTGGTCAGCTGAACCCCAACGGGTGGAGAGTGCTCTCTGGTCTGTTCATATTGTGGGACAGATGTTGCCAAAGCGAGCCCACGGTTGATGAGGTGAAGCATCTGTACCAGCTGAAGAGCAGCCCTAAAGATGCCGGCTGGTACTACTTCCAATCTGGTACCAAGAGCAGGAAACCCATAACTGATCTTCCAACTGGTGGTGGTGGGACTTGGAAGAGGAAATTCTTTTTTGCTGGGGGTCCCTGGGGTCAAGTTGCACAAATAGACGGGAAGGATTGTCGCGTCCCACCCCGTTTCACGGTCCCAGGTTGCCTGCTCGCTTTAGATGTCTTGTATCCATAATTGTTCCTGCTGTATTGGTTTGTCTCTAACCAAGTGTCTGTTTGTGCTGTAGTTTCCTGGGGTGTTCACTTCCCGCTCCGACCTGGTCTGCTTAAACGGGTCGAGGCTGTATTGGCCAATTCCTGCTCGAGCCGAGAACTGCTATCTACATACAACTTCCTCGAGTCTCGGTTGATACTTCCTGGCCATAAGATGGAGGACGCAGTGATTGGAGCTCTGACCAGGAAACGCTCTCGGCCTCCAACAACCGATAGGGACCAGGACAAAGATGCTCCCGCTGCGAAGCGAAAGAACATCGTGCAGCAGGTTCCTCCCTTGCAGGCTCTCCCTCTTGCCTCTGCTAGAGTCGGGGAATCCAGTAGAGCGGCCACTGATCCTGCTTCCTCTTCTCCACCTGTTGTGCCTCGGTCCCGCTTACCCGACAGCCGACCAGAACACTTGGTTCCCTATCTCAATGAGTTGTCTAAACTCGTGAGCAAGAAGGACCTGGAGGGCTTTGACGGTTGTACCCTGGGCGAGCTGGTGGGAGCCATGCAGTACAGTGCTTTCCATCTCAGCTGCATGGCCACCTACTATAAGGCCAAGGTTGGCCGTTACGACAGGAAGATGAAGGAGGACATTCAATCGGCGACGACCAGAGCTGACGTTGCCGAGAAAAAGGCGGGGGAGCTAAACGTTGAGAACCTCAAGCTGATAGAGCAAGAGTCCCTTGCTCAAGCAAAAGCCATTACACTCGAGGAGGAGCTGACCAAGGTTAAGGAGGACCTCCAAGGGCAGAGGGCTATGTATGAGGCTCAGCTCGAATCTCTCCGCGATTCCCACCGAGCTCATGTAGAGAACTTGGAGAGGGAGGCCGACAACCAGTACGACCAGGGACTTCGGCATTCGTATCGTTGTATCATGGCCGTCCTCGGGAAGCAACACCCTGATCTGAAGATGGATGACCTTGCAGCTGGTGTTGCTCAACATATGGACGAGGAGGCGGCCAAGGAAGATGCCGAGGGGTTAGAGCCGATCGTGATTGAGGAGGGTAACTCTCCTCCTCGTGCAGTCCCTGCTGATGTTGGCGAGGCGAGCACCCCCCCGGACGCAACTGGTGATACCCCTCCCGCACCCGAGGAGGTCCAGCCAACCGATGCTGCTCGGCTCACTGACCCACCATCTTTTTGATATATTTCTTCTTGTATTGTAATGAACAACGTTTATGAAATTTATCCCCTCTGTTAGCCATTAATAAAAATGTTGTTGATTACTATCTCGTGTCGTACTCATGAATTAATTTTCGTCTGAAACGCTGATCGCTTCTGTCTCGCCGTAAGACAGGCTTTGAGACTTGGTGAGGCCTTTGCGTGCCGTAGAAAACTTTCCAAATGCTTTGGAGCCTGCTCGCCTTCTCGCGAGCGAGCAGATCCTTGCATGCTGGGCTTTTGTCTGGCCCTAAGACAGGCTTTGAGACTTTGTCGAGCCTTCGCATGCCTTAGGATTTTCTTCAAACGATTTGGATTCTGCTGCCTTCTCGTGGCCGAGCAGATCCTGGCATGCTTGGCTTCTGTCTCGCCATAAGACAGGCTCTGAGACTTGGCGAGCCTTTGCATGCCTTAGGATTTTCTTCAAACGATTTGGATTCTGCTGCCTTCTCGTGGCCGAGCAGATCCTGGCATGCTTGGCTTCTGTCTCGCCATAAGACAGGCTCTGAGACTTGGCGAGCCTTTGCATGCCTCAGGATTTTCTTCAAACGATTTGGATTCTGCTGCCTTCTCGTGGCCGAGCAGATCCTGGCATGCTTGGCTTCTGTCTCGCCGTAAGACAGGCTCTGAGACTTGGCGAGCCTTTGCATGCCTTAGGATTTTCTTCAAACGATTTGGATTCTGCTGCCTTCTCGTGGCCGAGCAGATCCTGGCATGCTTGGCTTCTGTCTCGCCATAAGACAGGCTCTGAGACTTGGCGAGCCTTTGCATGCCTCAGGATTTTTTTTTTTTTTTTTTTTTTTAAGCGAAATAAATTCGTCGACGTTACATTAATGGCAGGATTTGACTTACATGAAATTGTTCGGACATAAAACATAAAAATAAAAGATAGACAGCATGAGCAGAAATTGCTTTAAAATGTGAGCAAGTCTTACTGGAAGTATTTTCGGAGGTGTGCTGCGTTCCATGGGCGTTTCACTTCGTGGCCGTCCGCGCGAACCAGCTTGTAAGCTCCGGGCCCCGCTATCTGCTTGACTCTATACGGCCCTTCCCAATTCGGTCCCAGCACTCCTTGAGTCGAATCTTTGGTGCTCTGATTCACTCTTCTCAGTACCCAGTCTCCGACCCTGAATTGCCGTATGTTCACCTTCTGGTTATAATACCGAGCAACCCTCTGTTGGTAAGTGACTGATCGCTCGGCTGCTTGTTCCCTCCTCTCCATTAGCAGATCAAGATTCAAACATATCTGCTCGTCGTTCTCCTGCTCATTGAAATGGTCTGTCCGGTGTGTGGTCGTTCCTACCTCAGCCGGCACGACCGCTTCATGTCCGAAAGCCAAAGCGAACGGTGTCTCCCCCGTTGCGGTTTTGTGGGTTGTTCTGTATGCCCATAGCACACCTGACAGCTCGTCAACCCACGCACCCTTTTTTGCTCCGAGCCTGGTTTTCAGAAGCCTCTTGACTGTCTTGTTGGCTGCTTCTACTTGTCCATTCGATTGGGGGTGAGCAGGCGAGCAATACTTCAGCTCTATCCCGAGGTTCTGGCAGAAATCCCTGAAGCTGTGATTATCGAACTGCCTGCCATTATCCGTTACCAAGGCATATGGGATCCCGTATCGACAGACCAGGTTTCTCCACACGAAGTCTGTTGTTTTCTTCTCTGTGATCCTGCTAAGGGCTTCTACCTCTATCCACTTCGTGAAGTAATCTATAGCGACTATCGCATGTGTTGCTGCTCCTCGTCCCTTTGGCAATGGGCCGATCAGATCAATTCCCCATTGAGCGAATGGCCAAGGGGAGGCCATGGAGGTGAGCTTCTCTGGTGGTTGGTTAGAAAAATTTGCAAAACTCTGGCAGCTTGCACAGCTCCTGGTCTTCCTTTGCGCATCCTGGTGCATCGTCGGCCAGAAATATCCCTGCCTTAAGACCTTGTGGGCCAGGGACCTCCCGCCAGAATGATTTCCGCAAATTCCTTCATGCACTTCCCTCAGCACGTAATCCGCGTCGTCATCGTCCAAACACCGAAGGAACGGTAATGTATATCCTCGTCGATACAGTACCCCATCGATCATCGTGTATCTCGAGGCCTGAGCTCTAATCTTCCGAGCCCGTAGCTTATCTGGTGGTAAGACCCCATCTCTAAGGTACGAAACTATCGGGTCCCTCCACGAGCTTTTTTGTTCTATCCGCAACACCCCCAAATTTTGCTCGATACTCGGGCGAGACTTTACTTCTAGGGGGACCGACTTTGGCATTTTTGGGTCGGCGACGGCTGCCATCCTAGCCAAAATGTCTGCTCGACTATTCTGCTCCCTGGGGATTTGTATCACCTCCACTGCTTCGAACTTCCCCATCATCTGCCTGACTATCCTTAGGTACTGTTCCATCTTCTCCTCTCTTGGTTGGAATCTTTCACTGACATGATTCGCAACCAGCTGGGAATCGGTTCTGATCTTAACTCTGTCCGCTTTCACGGCCCTAGCCAATTCCAGCCCTGCTATCAAGGCTTCATATTCTGCCTGGTTATTTGTGGCTGCAAATTCCAACTTTACAGCATAAGAGATCTCCTCCCCCTCTGGGCCTTCCAGGACAATCCCTGCTCCTGAACCCCGCTCTCCTGATGACCCATCCACAGATATCTGCCATACTTGAGTTTCGTCGTTGCCTATATCTGCATCTTGCCGATCCAAGCATACTTCAGGCTCCGCGAACTCAGCTACGAAATCGGCCATTGCCTGGGCCTTTACCGCCGCGCGGGGTTTATAGTCTAAGTCGAATTCGCTCAGTTCTACAGCCCATTTGACGAGCCGACCAGAGGCATCCGGCTTGTGCAGAATTTGACGCAATGGCTGGTTGGTGATTACCGAGACCGGGAATGCTTGAAAGTACGGCCTCAACTTCCGAGCAGCAACCACAAGGGCCAGTGCCCATTTCTCCATCGTTGGGTATCTGGTCTCAGCGTCGAGCAGGGCCTTGCTGGTGTAGTATATCGGATACTGAATTCCTTCTTCCTCTCTCACCAGAACGGAACTGGCGGCCCGATCAGATACCGCCAAATACAGATTCAACTTGTCCCCATCCCTCGGTGTGGACAGTAGCGGAGCTTGCTGCAAGTAATGCTTCAAGTTCCGGAAGGCTTCCTCGCATTCTGGGGTCCATTCCGTTTTCTTTCCCCTCCTTATCACTTGAAAGAATGGCTGACACTTATCTGTAGCCTTGGATATGAATCTGCTCAACGCCGCCAACCTCCCCGTGAGGCTCTGCATCTCCTTCAGGTTTCGAGGAGACGTCATTTGCACAATCGCCTGGATCTTCTCGGGATTTGCTTCAATCCCCCTATGGCTCACCATGAATCCCAGGAATTTCCCGGACTCGACCCCGAAAGCACACTTCTCCGGGTTGAGCTTCATCTTATACTTCCTCAAAAGCTCGAACGTCTCCTCGAGATGTCTGACATGTTCCTTCGGGACTTTGGACTTGGTGATCATGTCGTCCACGTACACCTCCATGGTTTTCCCGATCAAGGGCTTAAAGACTTTATTCACCGGCCTTTGATAGGTGGCCCCAGCATTCTTGAGACCGAATGGCATCACCCTGTAACAGAACAGACCTTGGTTAGTGATGAAAGCCGTGCTCTCCTCATCCGGCTCGTACATGGGGATCTGGTTGTATCCCGAGAATGCGTCCATGAAGCTAAGCAGACCATGTCCAGCCGTTGAATCTACTAGCTGATCGATCTTTGGTAAAGGGAAGCTGTCTTTTGGGCACGCCTTATTGAGGTCTGTGAAATCCACACACATCCTCCACTTGCCGTTCGCCTTCTTTACCAACACCACGTTCGATATCCACTCTGGGTAATTAACTTCCCGAATGAACCCTGCTCTCAGAAGCTTCTCCACCTCATCACTTACAGCCTCATACCTCTCCTGGTTGAAGCACCTCCTCTTCTGCCTTACTGCCCGAGCACCTTTCTTTATTGCCAGCCTATGACATGCTACCTCTGGGTCAATCCCTGGCATGTCCTCATGTGTCCAGGCAAACACGTCGGCATGAGCCTGTAAGCATTTCACCAACTCCTGCTTTTGCTCTCCCTCAAGTCTCGACCCGATTCTGATCGTCTTTCCCGGGTTCTCCGGTCCCATGCTTACTGTTTCCAGATCCTCTACGGGTTCTTGTCTGCCAGTCTTGTTTTCCACTCGGGTATCGAGGGATGTTATCTGCATCGCCTCCCTTGCTGCCGAGGAGTAGCAGCTTCTTGCGATCCTCTGGTCTCCTCGTACCACTCCGACTACCCCATTCACCCGGTACTTTAGAGACAGATAATGGTTGGACAGCACCGCTTTGCTCATCCTTAAAAATGGCCGACCCAGGATCATCTGGTAAGGACCTTCCTCGTCCACTACGACGAAGTCCAGTATCATTGTTCTTTCTGACGGGGGGCTCCCGATTGTGATAGGCAGTTCGACCACGCCCAGAGGGACCAGCTTCCCTCCTCCGAACCCCTTCAAGGAGGTGTTGGTGTATTCCAACTTCCGGTCGGCTATTCCCATCTCTTCCAAAGTTGATTTAAATAGCACATCAACTGAGCTCCCCGTATCAACCAGTATCCGGTCAAACTTCTTGCTAGCGATCGTGGCCTTGATGACTAAAGCGTCCTCGTGGGGGTATAGAATCCCTTCCTCATCCTCATCCGTCCACATGATTGGCACTTGCCTGACCCTTGCTCGTTTGGCTGCTGGGGTGTTGAAGAGTATCTCTTTACTGGTCATGGCGTATCTGGCATAATTTTTTCTCGATCTGTTCGAATCTCCAGCCAACGTTGGGCCCCCAGCTATCACCCTCGCTGCGGGCGGCTCGCGTCTCAAGATTCCATCACTCTGCTCCCCTTCATCCATGGTGGCCACCATCGGGAAAGTCCCATCCATAAACTCGTCCAGGTACCGATTTCTCACCAAATCTTCGACCTGGGTCTTGAGATCTCTACACTCTGCTGTGGTATGGCCATGGGTGCCATGGAACTTACAATAACGTCCTCTATCCCTCCTGTTGGGTAGCTTTGTTATTGGTGTGGGGAGGTGCAGCAGCCCTCGACCCTTTATGGCCTCGTACACCTCATCCAGGGGCATCTTCAAGGGAGTGTACCGCCCATAGTCCTGGTTCTGGTCGACCAGATGCACTGCTCTTTCTCTGTTTGCCCCACTGTGAGTTGGGGGCGGTGGGAGTGCTTCTGGTCTGCTCGTCCTGCTACCGTGGGAATGTTGATGAAGGTCGCCGGATGCCGAATCATGTCTTCTCCAAGGCTCCCTAGCTGGGGAGCGAGGAGGTGGCGCCCTGCTGCGCTGATACTGTGGCGGCCTCTGATGAGGCTGGTAAGCAATTACCCTACCTCCTGCTCCACTACCGGAGATCTGGTGGTCCCTCCTCCTGTTTGGTCCATTAGTTGGTAATGCTTTCTTCTCTTTCCTCCCTAACCCTTCCAACTGGTCTGTCTTGATCCGTGCAGCCTTCTCCTCCTCAATCTCGATGTCTCTTTTAGCCTGTTCGTATGCGGCTGCATACGTTTGAATAGCTGGGCTTCTCAAATTGTACCACAGCCTTCCTATCTTCACCCCTTCTTTCAGTCCCCTTAACGCCTGAGGGTGGTTGAAGGCTCCCAAGTCGAGGACAGCCCGATGAAACCTCTTGATGAATTCCCGAAGGGTTTCTTGCTCCCCCTGTTTCATGCTCTTCAGCTCCATCATGTCATCTTCCGGCGACATTGCCCCACTAAACTGCTCTGCGAATTCCTGGCACATCTGCTCGAAGGTTTTTATGCTGCCCCGAGGAAGTTTCCTGTACCATTCTCGTGCACGTCCCTCAAGGGATAGTGGGAACACCCTGCACCTTTGGGATGGAGATAATCCCTGGACCCCCGTTAAGTCGTTGAAGCGCTCTATGTGCACCAGCGGGTCAGTTCTTCCCGAGTATCTGAGGTCGGGGAGGCGGAAATCTCTTGGAATAACTGCCCTCATGATCTCTGCTGCGAGCGGTGATTCCCCGTCCAGCATTATCCTCCAACCAGGGGCTCTGTTCCTCCCTTGCATGTCATCAATTATTTGCGCTAGCCTTCGCACTTCCTCCTCCAGCTGTCCTGCGCGACCAGGGTCGCGCGCTGCAGCTTGATCCCGCTCTCGCTCTGCATCATGTAAGTGTTGCCTCAGTTCTGTTTCCTCTGCGTTCACCACCCCGTCGCCCCCGTCACAAGTCTGTCTTACCGGGGACTGCTCTCTTTCTCTATGAAATTCTCCCCGCAGAGGTACGTTACCTCTCTCACCGCCAAATCTCCCAGCGGTTCGACTTCTCTCCGCACTATCGGTACCTGGTGCCGCTCCACCGCCTCTCACCCTTCCCTCTTGGGTTACCCTTCGCTCGTTCCGCAGCTCATGCAGGATGGTTGTCAAGGTTTCCATCTGCTTTTCCATTCGCTCCATCCGGTCGAACATGACTTTTTCCCGTGCTTCGCTGATCACCTCCCTCAGCGTCACGGAATCGTTAAGCCTTATGTCACCCCCTTGTGCGCTACTTCCTCCTATCTCCATTGACTTTCGCTTACTCCACCCCTCTTCTTGCTACCGACAGAAGCTTTTTGCTCTGGATCCCCACAGACGGCGCCAAAATGTTGATGCGAGATTCCGGTTCTCCTCGTTCTACGACCAGGATCCCTGCTCGATCAACTCTACCACGACCAGGAGGTCTCCTAGTAATGCTTCTTCTCCGGATGTCCCTGCACACACAGACAAGTCAGAGTACGCCGGTTGTTCTCCCGGCGCAAACCCTCCGACGCTCAAGTCAGATATGAAGGTTCGGGGAACGCTTGCCACAGGTCTTATGGCTTTTTTGTGGTTTTCTCTTTTATCTTAAAAATGCTAACCCTTTTACCTTCGTTGGCTACCTTTTTATAGGCTTCCTCTGAATCTCAGTCTTCCGCTCTTTTCGAGACGGTATGGGACTCCAACTGCTGCGTTATGGGCAAAACATGGGATCTAGCGTGTTACGCCACGGTTCAGGGGAAAGCGTGGCTGCCACGGCTCTGTGAGACCTTGCGTGTTACGCCACGGTTCTGGGGAAAGTGTGGCTGTCATGGCTCCGTGAGATCTTGCGTGTTACGTCGCGGTTCTGGGGAAAGCGTGGCTGTTGTGCCTAGGTTCTCGTGCTGGAGAGCGCGTCTTGCCAACTGCCGTCGACCGGGTCTCCTCGCCTCTCGGTCTCTAGCCGGAATGGCCTCATGCCTTTTATAGGAATTGGCCTCGCGGACGACAACATCGTGGACGAGCAGGATGTTTCTGCTCCTGTTCTTCCACGCGCCAGGCTTTAACGGAAAACACCGGTGCGCAGAACTCCGCCATCAGATGTCTGCTCGTCATTCCTGGTCCCTTCGACGCATTTGTCCCAAACAGTATCCCTCCCAAACAATTATGAATCTTAAAACGATGAATGCCCCCTTTGACCGTGAGACGGGGACAGCCCCCAGTGAATATCCCACCATTAAACTTCATTAGATTTTCTTGCGTCCACAAGTTAGTGGAATACCAACTATTTCACAAAGTGATACTGTTTCTTTTTATTCTAATAAATAGCATAGATTTGCATTTTCATCTTACATAATCATATTTTTCCTGAAATTTGCGTTAATTAATGTGTATCCATAATCGATGGAAAATTTGCGGTGGCAGGTCAACATTTAGGCAGCTAACTCGAGCACTCTTTTCTCGTCCTCTCTGTCCACTGACTATTTATTAATTTTCCTGTCTTTGACTTTCACGTATACGATGCTCAGCTTTCAAAAATTTAATACCAACTTCACCCCATGAAGGGGAGCAGAAAAGAAAAGAAAATAAAAATCAAATCTTCAAATTTCAATCACGTAATTACGCAGCCAGACTAGTCTACGATTCAACGCAAGTTATCAGAAAAGACAATCTTTGAATCGGACGGTTCTGACTTAATTGGCTCCAATCTGATGCTGATGCTGGCCGCGAAAGGACAGAATTCACATTGATGCAACTTAACTTTGCATGCCCGTGACTCAAAAGAAATTTATTTGGACAGAGCGAGTGGGCGATCGCATTTGGTACCTTGCTCCGCCACTTTTCAGCGTGACAGGACGTAACGGGCAGAGTGTAAAATGGCGCGTCACTTCCGAGATAATGCGAGATTCTTCTGTCTGATTGATTGACCTGGGAGTCGTATAAATGCACGTGTTACGACAGAAATATTCGTCCTTATTGCTCCCCCTCCATTTCTTTTGGTTCACGCCTTCTTCACCTTCGCCAATCACACCCTTGGTTCCAGGAAACAATACCCCCATGATTTTGCCTATCTATGATCTAATCTAGTGCCTTATTTTCTGCAAGAACTTAATAATAATTTTGCCAGAGCCGTGACACTGTGTTTTGGGGAAGTTTTCATCATACGAGCAAAATGAAATTTCTGAACCAGAATTTTCAGACCATGAGATTCTGAAATGTGTAACAACTTTTACCGCCTACTCTTAAGATGCAGAGGCTATTTTGACCCAGCCATCCAGAACTTACAAGCAAGCTTTTACTTTTCATAAAGTGTAGGTGTGAAACGAAAGGAAGGAGTGCGTAAGCAATAAAGAAAAGATGATTACTCTTCATTTATTTTGTCCTGGATAAACGAGAAAATAAAATGAATTCCATTTGTTATTTTCGAATTTGTTTAAACTTGCCACATGAATGATACAACTATGCTACCATACCACAACTGCACCCAACTATTGAATCCAATTATGGTGATAATTGTGGGCTGGACCTAATGGCTGAGTGCACCATAATTTTGTCTCATGAATCAATATAAATTAAAAAAATCTTTGCATTAAAAAAAAATAGAATTTTGACTCGTTACCCTTATATGAGTGGAGACGAGATTAAAGATGCCAATTCACGAAATAATAATAATAGTAATAAAGTAAAAGATTGAGAGAGTTTCAAGAAAATGCGAACAAATAAAATATCATTATGAGAGGAAAAATTTTAGAATATCTTTAAATTATTATAACTAATTAATACATGCATTATTTATGAAATTAAATTTAATATAACCACTAATTACATGATAATTTTTTTAAATAAATACATACATATCATAATATTATTTAATAATTATATATTGACATGGTACTTTAAATGCATTCTAAAATTTCTCACCAGACTGATTTAAAGAAAAGCTAAGTCAACTGCATCATGCGGGCACCAAACAAGGTCCCCCCATTATTTTTATTTTAATCAAAACATAGCCGTAAATCAGACGGCTCGTGACGAAGCTTTGACCCGATAACCAGCCTGGACCCCACAGTTCAGAGAAGGTCAATGTCCCGGCATATCACATAACCTTAAAATAATGCTATTCAATAAAAAAAAAAAAAAAAGCAAATTATTCGACCACTGTAGTCAGGACTTTAAATAAAGTAAAGAAAAATGAAGAAGTAAAAGATGTGGTTGTATCTTATTCGTACCTACATGAGACGGCAAGACTAAAGTGACGGGTGACTGACCCGTTACACCAATTAGCTTTCATTATTAGCCGATGAGGCTGACTGAGGCCATTATTTTGATTTTTGAACTCGACCAGAGAAACTGAATCCCAATCCCTCCCTATAATCCTTTATCAATAACTCTGCTACCCCCTCTTTCTTTTATTTATTTATTTTATTTTTTCTATCGCATTATTATTATTATTATTATTAGTTCATTCATGGTGTTTTAGAGTGAATATGGCCGTGGAGCTCATGATGGAATACGGAAACACTAGTCATTTCACTGACAAAGTTGAAGATTGCGCTGTCCAAGAAGCCGCATCAGGGCTTGAGAGTGTTGAAAAGCTCATAAACTTGCTTTCACAGCAGCAACAGGTGCAGCAGAATAATAGTCACCAATCCTCTCCTAGCTCTAGATCATCCATGGATTTAGAGAATGATTGCAAGGCTGTAGCAGACGTCGCCGTTTCAAAGTTCAAGAGAGTGATCTCTCTATTAGGGCGTAACAGAATTGGGCACGCTCGTTTTCGAAGAGCCCCTGTTGCGGCTCCTTGTGTTGATTACCAGCAGAACCAAGAAAAAGATAAAAACCTGCAGCAGCGGCAGCAGCAGGAGGTTGAAGTTGTTCCTGAAACTAAAGTTTATTATGCAAGGCCGATCCAGCAGATTCCACCACTGCCGCCGCCGCCTCGTAATTATCATCAACATGAATTTTCCACTTTGGTGGTGCCTAAAAATGGGGTTGATCTTGAGAGGAAAGATTCTGCTACTACCATCAACTTTTCTAATTATACCTCTGCTGGGAATTCGTTTCTGTCTTCGCTGACTGTGACTGGTGATAATGATAACAAGCAACAGCCTTCATCCTCAAGTGCATCTGCTACCTTCCACTTTACGAATCTCTCTCAGCAGGTTTCCTCAGCTGGGAAGCCGCCTCTCTCTTCATCTTCTCTCAAGAGGAAGTGTAGCTCTGCCTCTGACAACTTGGCTTCCGCCAAGTCATGTGGCGTCTCCTCTGGTCGTTGCCATTGCACCAAGAAGAGGTATTTAATCTTTTCTTTCTCTCTCACTCTCTATGCTTTATTAATTAAATTGATATGTGTGCTTTTCTCTTTCCCCCAAAACTACGCTAAATTTGAAAAAAAACATTAATTAAAAAAAAACTGTTGGCCCTGGACTGATCGTGTTACTTGCATATAATTACAAACAGAAAATCTCGAGTGAAGAGAGTTGTTAGGGTTCCGGCTGTAAGCTTAAGGTTGTCTGATATTCCACCTGATGATTTCTCGTGGAGGAAGTATGGACAGAAACCCATCAAAGGATCTCCTCATCCGAGGTATGCATAGCATTTGCATGTTGAATGGATTGCAAGCTAATTAATAATCACCCTGCTATTATTGCCTAATTTTATGTTAATTATTTGGGATGTGGTTATTTGAACAGGGGTTACTACAAGTGCAGCAGTGTGAGAGGCTGCCCTGCACGCAAGCACGTGGAGAGAGCGTTGGATGATCCATCGATGCTTGTAGTCACCTACGAAGGCGAGCACAATCACTCACTCTCTGTTGCAGATACTAGAAATCTCATCCTGGAATCTTCTTAGACACGCAACAAAAAAACCAGTCGTGAGAAATTAGATCATTGGTTAGGGGGGGAATTACATAGCGGTGGTGGCAATATTATATATTATATTTAACAGAACTAGGGAACTGTCTGGCTGGCTAGCTTTTGCTTTAAAGTTAAGAATTCAGCAGAAGCCCAGCTTGGAATTGTCTGTCTCGAAGGAGATTTCTGGGTTCATTTTGTTCATTCCCCTGTCTGTATAATATGGGATTCCTCTTGGTATAGCTCTACCTGTCTCTATACCCAAGCACTGTGTGTTCCAATGTTAATTAGAAACTAAAAGCTAGGGAAGATGTTGGATTTGTTCTTATGTTTCCCAGGATTTGAATCTTAAAGCTAAGTAATGAGGTGCTGCGCTTTTATTCATTACTTCTCTCTCGGTCGACTTACTTTAAAATTTTATTATTTGTGGTTTGGCTTGCTTTATCTTTGCTTCTTGTATTGGATGCTTACTTTGCATCTTTTGTTCACATCACTTAAAGCTGCTTCCCTTGATTAAATAAAATACATATAGTGGAAGGCAAAAGCCAAAAGCAATAAAGAAAGAGAGGAAAAGACTCTCGACTTAGTCAAACAATTAGTGGAAACTGAAAAGAAGTGGGCCAGCGTGTCGTGTTTTGAGCTGGTTGACCAATACGAAAGTGGTTGGCAGTTGCCAGTTGAGACGGCCAATTTATTTTATTTTGGTGGGTATTGGTTAGTGAGAAAGATAGATGTAGTTAAAAGAAAAAATAAATAAATAAATAAATGCTATTTGCGTTTGGTTTGTTTGGATTGCTTCATTGTTTGTTGCATTTAAGTTATTGGTAAAACTTAAAAGGATGAAGGATGCTAGGTTGGTCTTATTAAATTCTAATGATAGAATTAAAAATCAAAGGCAAAGTCAAAATGGGTGGGTGGGGGATTTGATCAATTGTGGCCCCCGAGGGACCTACGAAAATGTACTCAAATTTGTTTTTGCTTTGGCTTTGCCTTTGCTTAACGTCAACTTTGTCATGAGAGATGGTCCCCAAGTCCTTGCTAAATTATTTTTAATTGATTATTCATTCACACAAACATTGTGTGTGTGTGTATGGCCGAAAACCCAAGAAAATCATTCACACATGCGGGCCTCAATGTAATGCACATACACGCTCACTTCACAAGCACGACAAAATTCACATTCATGATTTAATCATATAAAGTTATAAGATAAGCATGACTTTCAATTACAAAAATCGGATATCCTAAGTTTGTTTGAGTCCTCAGGAAACGTTATGCTACCTACAAAGGATTATATGCAACATTAAGACATTAGAATATATAAGAAACATATTTAATTTGCAAGTAGTTGCATGTAGCATCTACACTTTAATATTGAAGCCAAATTTCGAATAATTTGTTTAGAGTATTCCCATGGGGCGTCGCCTTTTCTCGTATCAATAATTTCATGTTAAACTATAGTTAGATTCACATTTGTATACACAACAATATGACCATGCCAACATCAAAACATTTGTCTTTGCCATAAATTAGGAAATTAAGTATTCTTTAAACAACTAAACGTCACATCTTGAATAGCAAATGGGTTAGACCATACGTCTACGTACATATCCTATCATGTCACCCTTATTATTATAATAAAACTTAAAACACACTTGTGGACAACGAAACAAAAATTAATGCAAAAACAACCGTAAACGTTGATTGTATTTTAGGAAGGATATAATTATTAATTTGAAAGTCCATTATCTTGACCCACCCGCAATTGTCAGATCATGCATACTGCATCGAATGTACAGGTTTGTCTTTTATTTTGTTTCTATAAGGCGTAGGGCTACACAAGTTTGAAAAATCTCCTCACCAAATAATTGATCCGATCCAGTCTGCAACATCGACGTGGAAAATGGAAATGACCCTCTTCATATGGATGATAAGAACTCTGGTTTCCGCACAGAAAGATTCTGCTGAATCCATTTTCGCGAAAAGCTTTTGAATTATACATGTATTTATATTTTCGTAAGCTATAGTGTTGAATAGTTGACGTTGAAGAAAAAGAAGAGATGTAACGACAAAAACAGTTTGAGCTTGTTTTACTTGCTCCATTTAGAAGCAAAAGCTGAGATTGGCAGTTTAGTCTCTGTCGGCATTGTTATATGTTTGGTTTTTGGGGAAAAAAAAAATTATTGGTGATAAGTCTCGATACATGCAAATGGAAGTTAATCATTGACACCAAGCCATTACTATACAGTAAACATGATAGGTATTGTCAAAATCCATAAAAGAAAGCCACAGGTTCTAGTATTGTCAAAAAAAGAAAATAAGAAATCACAGGTTTTTTTTTTTAAAAAAAAAAAACTTGTGGTGAGAGATGATGATGTGGAGGCCTAAGGGAGAATGAGATGCTTGCTTCTTTACGTTTTTTCGTGTAAGTCCAGCAATTGGTAGTTTTAGAGTGCGTTTGGGATTGAGGTTGGGTAGCTGTAGCTTAAAAGCTACAGTACTAAAGTGTTTGGTAAACACTAACTGTTGTAGCTTTTAAGCTATGTTGATATGATTTTTCACTTGTATAATATAAAATTTATTATATCTTTAATATTTTTATCAAAATTATTATTTAAAATTTATATTTACTATATATTATTAACTTTTGTTTCATAATTACAGCTTTTTTTTCACAGCAGCTGTAGCTTAAAAGCTACAGCACCTCAATCCCAAACGCACCCTTAATGACTCGAGCATGAATAATTATACAAGAGATGAATTGGTTCTGGAGTCTGGACTCATCAAGCCCCATCGTCCACTCATGCAATTAATCTAAGCTACGGTTGAAGATGATGGCTTCAATTCTCATTTTAATTTTGCTACTTGGTTAGAGGTAACTCTGGAAGTGAGGGCTAGAGAAAGAAACATGGAGAGAAAGTTGTTTTCACAGTTTTTGTTCGATTTGTTTAAATCAATTCAATCCCAAATGCTTGATTTCATTAACTAATAATAAACTGCACATATTTGTTTGTATTTTGTTTGATTCATTGAGATTAAACTTTTTTTTTCATGTTATCATTAAACTAACTTGAAAAATCCAATCAGTTGATATCTCTAGGTTAATGATTTTTAATGAGTTTATTTAGTAATTACATTAGGATAAAATTTTTTTGTTAAGAATATATTTTGTATTTAGGAAGGTATGCGAAGTAAAATTTTAATTTTTTTATTTTAATGATGGGTTTAAAAAGTAAACAAGTTTCAAATAATCCGACCCATATTATTTTTATAAGGTTAGTTTTAAAAATTAACGAAATTAATTGAAAAATTGAGAGCGTAAGGGTAATTATGGGACAAATATCACTGTTCTACCAAAATACAGTAAAACCTCTATAAAATAATATTGTTGGGACTCCCGCAAAAATATTACTTTAGCAAGATTATTTATTTATTGATAATTGGGTAATTTATTAATTTATGAAGAGTTTTCTTGGTACATGTATAAAAGAAGTGTGTAAAAATAAAAATAATAACAATAATAATAATTCTTGCTATGATCATAGAATATGCTAAAATTGGTCTAGAATATATTTTGTATACACATTATAAGGGAAGAAATCATGGAGTAAGCAGCCCATTTAAGGAGGGATGTGGTTGACAAATAATCCTTGGTATTTGGTTTTAATAGCCACAAGATTTGTGTAATATTGTTGTCATTTTACACATAGTACATAGAACATAGAACACAAACTCTATGAATACATAATCCATTATTTTTAATTTTACACTCAAATCATTAGAATCATGATGTCTCATTTGAAAGGAGTAAAAAAATCTACATTGACTGATTAGATGAGAAAAGCATTGTGCGAATATAAAAATGAGCATCCCTCCTAAAGTCAAAAAGATTTGCACCAATGGGTTTAATAAAAATTTCACCTCTCCGTAAATCAGTCAACAATATCAAATACTCTTAAAAGGTTAGTTGAATATTTGTCAAATGAGATGAATAATAAAAATGTGAAGAGACACAAACCAACAAAATATCCCGAGTTGAAAAAAATATTATATGAGTGGTTTCTCTAATATCAAGAGAAAGTGAATATAACTAGAGAAATGATTCAAACCAAAGCAAAAGAGCTTTTGCAGAAAATGTATGGCAACTCTAATCCAGAATTTAACTTGTCAAGTGGTTGGCTTAAGCGATTTAAGGTGAGACATGGAATTAAATCTTATCAAAGGTTTGGTGAAAGTGATTTTGTAGCTATGGAGAATATCGAAGATGTTTTACTAAGTATAAAAGATAAACTAGACCAATTTCAATGGAAGGATATCTAAAATATGGATGAAAAATGTTTATTCTATGTTTGGGAACAAATCATTCACTTGCTACAAAGCAATTGGAAGGACGGAAGAAGGCCAATGAGAGAACTACTAATTACTGTTTGTTGCAATGGTGATGATTCTGACAAAGTACCACTTTCGATTACTGGTAAGTACCCTAATCTTAGATACTTTAAAGATGTAAAGATTAGTAATCTTAATATTCATTATCGAGCTAACAAGTAGGGATGGCAATGGGGAGGGGAGGGGAGGGGACCAATCTCCCCGTACCCATCCCCGATATTTTACGTATATCCTCGTCCCCGTCAAAATTATTTAAGAGAATTCATATCCCCTCCCCGAATAATAATAGGGGATCCCCGATGGTCCCTGATCCCCGAATAATTAATACATTTTTTTGTTTTCGATTTTGAGTTAATCATATTAAAATAAAAAATTCAAATAAAAGTAAAGTTCGAAATATATCTTACATTAATATCCATTACAAAAGTCACATATATTAAATTAGTAAGTAACGCAACATGCAAGGGATACAAACTATCATGAACAAATTAATAGCCTAATACAAAATTGTTACAAATAAAATCAAATTTAGATTCAAAATTAACTTTTCGATGGTGGCGTGGGCACTTTATAAATGTGGACTATTCCCTTTACAGCACAATAGTTAAGTCAAAGCAAATCAAGAGTAAATATTAGATTAGATTAGATATTAAAATTTTGATTTGTTGTGGGCAATTATAACATCTAAAAATAAATAAAAACTAGATTTAAGATAAATAAAAAATAGATTTAAGTTTAAAATATTTAATGAATATTAAAATTAAAACAAAAGTTTTGGACTAATAGAATATGTCCAGTCTTTTTAATGTCCTAAATAAAAATTTATAACTTTAATTAGTTAATTAGGCCTAAAAGTTTAATAATATGAATATTTTGATATTTTTTATTTTCACCAATACTTATAATTTTATAATTCAAACTATATTATTTATTTACTGATAATTTTAAAAAATAAAAATTAAATTAAAAATTAAAATGGGAAAATGGGTAGGGGATGGGGATTCCACCTCATCCCCGTCCCCTCCCCGAATAAGAAATTGGGTAAAAAAATTTTCCCGTCCCTTCCCCGAATAAGAAATTGGGTATGAAATTATCCTCATACCCTCCCCGAATGGGGAAATCTCCGAGGGTACCCGTCCCTGTAGGAATTTTTGCCATCCCTACTAACAAGAAAGCATGGATAACTGGATTACTTTTTGAAGGATTTTTTTATTCATTTGATAAGAGAATGAATGGTAGAAAATATCTACTTTTTGTGAACAATTATCTAGCCCATCCAAAGGTTATTGAAGGCTTGAGTAATGTTGAACTATTTTTCTTGTCTCCTAATACAACCCCAAAGATTCAACCATATAATGCTGAGATCATTCGAGGACTAAAAATCCAGTATCGACGTTGTTTTTTTTCTAGCATCTTGGAAGATTACAGGATATGAGCAACAAATCGAGAAAAAAAAATTAATATACTAAATGCTATCAATTTTATTAATGCGGTTTGGAACATTGATGTGAAGACGACAACCATTGCAAATTATTTTTGACATTGTAAAATCCGGTCAGTCAAAGGTGTGGCTATTAAACAGCAAGTTAGCGAAGATGAAGGCATCAATAGATTACATGAAGTTATTTTTTGTCTACGCTATGGAAATGCTATGGATATTGAGAATCTTTTGAATTATCACTGTGAAAATGTTGCAATGATGAAATCTTCTACTGATGAAAAAATTATTCAAGAGGTAATGGGTACATCCGTTGATAATGATCATGATCCAAATGTCAGTTATAGTTACCAAATGTTTCCACAGAAGAGGCTTTTCAAGCAATGGCAATCTTAAATACATACTTTTTACAGCAAGAAAAAAATGTGTCACATGTAGTGCATGTTTTACAAAAATAAAGGATGAGGCTGAGTTTAATTTAGAAACAAAGAAAAAACAAACAACTTTAGTGCATATTTTCAAAAAAATTGAATTGAGAAATGTAAGTTATCAAGAAAAAATCTTTTATTAATATGAATTTTATACGTTGTTTATTGTTAATATATTTTTATATTTGATCAATTATTAATTTATGTTTTCGTTGGACCTTAAAGGATTTGAAAAAAATTATTATCTCATACATTTAACGAAATTATTATTTTAGTACGCTGACCTAATTCGGGATAAAAAAAATTATTATTTAAACGAGGTTACATTCATGTATCTAAATTTTACTGTATTTAAATATAGATCCCAATGAGTCCCAAAAATACTGGGTCGGCCTAAATCCAAAGCCCAAAACCAGAAAGGCTCCCTTAAACACAGACCAAACCCGAAATTTGAAGTGAAAACAAACGCATAACATCCGATCTCGTGGCCTCCTCTAAACCCTACAACCAACGGCGGCGATGGGTTGCTTCTCAGCAATCCCCATCGTCCGCTCATGAACTTCAAACCGATAACCATGATTCCTTTACGCGTCACCTCTCTCTACCCTCCTCTTCCAACAGTAAAACCCACGATGGCCCAAACTCGGACCCGAACTCTCCATTCGGATCCTTCACAAGACAGCGACGACCTCCTCTGCTCCGATAGCAACAATCACGACAACCAACAGGAACAACCAGAGCATGAAGAACCTTCTTCTTTGCCCGAAACGGCGTCGTCTTCATTGCCATCTCCGAGGGGTTACTTGTCTGGAGAGGCGCGTGCTGAGAGAGCATGGGCTCATTGGACTAAATTGGGCCGACCGAAGTTGATTGTCGCCCCGATGGTTGATAATTCGGAGCTTCCATTTCGGATGCTTTGCAGAAGGTACGGTGCTGAGGCTGCTTATACGCCGATGCTGCACTCTAGGATTTTTACCGAGTCTGAGAAGTATAGGAATGAAGAATTTGCCACCTGTAAGGTGCGGCGTCCTTTTTTCTTTTTCCCTATTATTTTGATTTCCTAATTTTCCAGAGAAAAAAGGGTCATACTCGACAAATAGCAGATATCTGTGTTTGCTTGGCCGGTTTGTGTTAATTTTAACTCTTGGATTTTTATAACTTGAAAACAATTAGTGAAAGAAATTTGCACAGCTGATAGGCTTTTATTAATGTAATCTTCATAATACTAAAGGGGATTTTGAGGAACTTTTCTGTCAATTCTTTGAAGATTTACTTGAGCTTTAAAAGTTAAGAGTAAGTTAGTTTTAGTGAACATGAACAATGGCGATACTAGGCTATTTTATTTGAGTTGTTGATAAGCAGATATTCTTCATGTTTGCAGATTCTGCATGTCCTGATGTTTATTTCTGGTGAAGTTCTGGAGGGTTTTGAGTTTTGATTCATCTCTTTCTGTTACAAAATGTCAATTTGATGCAGTTGATGTTGGTAATTGCTTTTCAGCGTTTCTTAATGTTGGAAATTGTTGCAGGAGGACCGACCATTATTTGTTCAATTTTGTGCCAATGATCCCGAAATTTTATTGAATGCTGCAAGAAGAGTGGAACCTTACTGCGATTATGTGGACATTAATTTAGGGTAATACCTTTTGTTTCCTCATTAATAATTAACATTACTAATTTCAGTAGGTTAATGATTTT
The DNA here is from genome assembly GCF_000493195.1 of Citrus x clementina. Lineage (NCBI taxonomy): Eukaryota > Viridiplantae > Streptophyta > Magnoliopsida > Sapindales > Rutaceae > Citrus > Citrus x clementina. Next base: position 3,534,389 of record NW_006262075.1, on the reverse strand, counting down.
TTTTTTAGAAGAAGTTTTTTGGGAGTTATGTATGGAGATCAGTATAAGTTCGATAATTTGGGATCAGATACACATATTCTGACTCAATTTATAGTGGGCGTGAGGCTGTCAAAGGATATGTTCATCATAACCACCTGTCATTATGAAACAATAATGCAATCACCTGTAAGGTGAAGATAAAAAGGATTAGGTGCAGTCTCTGGTTTCTAATTTGACATCAGACTTTGTTTTTTTTTCCTCATATTGGCTTCATTAAATTAGCGAGTGCTTATATTAAATCTAAGTCACGACACCAATAGTGCTTGAAAGAACTGAAATAGCTTGAATTCTTCTAGTTCTATGCTGTCCATGCGTTCATACCTTTTCTCCTTTGGTTTGTTGTAGGTGTCCCCAGCGTATTGCTAGGCGGGGAAATTATGGTGCATTCTTGATGGATAACCTTCCTCTTGTAAAATCACTAGTAGAAAAGTTAGCTCTAAACCTTAATGTCCCTGTTTCGTGCAAAATCCGAGTCTTTCCTAATTTGCAAGATACAATCAAATATGCAAAGATGCTAGAGGATGCTGGGTGCTCTCTTTTAGCTGTCCATGGCCGAACAAGGGATGAGAAAGATGGGAAGAAATTCCGAGCTGACTGGAATGCCATAAAGGCCGTTAAAAATGCTCTCAGAATACCAGTCCTTGCTAACGGGAATGTAAGGCACATGGAGGATGTTCAGAAATGTTTGGAGGAGACTGGATGTGAAGGGGTACTTTCGGCTGAGTCTCTCCTCGAGAATCCAGCGCTGTTTGCTGGATTTCGAACCGCTGAATGGATAGTGGGAAGTGAAGAAATTAGTAAAGATGGAAATCTCGACCAGGCAGATCTACTTGTGGAGTACCTGAAGCTTTGTGAAAAGTATCCCGTGCCCTGGAGAATGATCCGCTCTCATGTACACAAATTGTTGGGGGAGTGGTTTAGGATTCAACCCGGTGTTCGAGGGGATCTCAATGCACAGAACAGGTTGACATTTGAATTTCTTTATAATTTGGTGGATCGACTTAGAGAACTAGGTGTGAGAATTCCACTTTATAAGAAGGACGCTGATGATGCAGAGATTCTGGCTGATGATTTGGCTTCTTGAATTCTCTGCTGCTAGGAAGTTAAATGGGTTTCATTTGCCTGCAGTTTTGTTTTGTGGTGAAGCTCAAGCATGCAGTAGATTTTGTTTCTAACTGTGCATTTTGTTTCCATGACCTTTCATTTTTCCAAAGGAAAATTGCCTTTATCAAAATGATGCAATTATAGCTTAACTGGTACATCGAGGAAGGAGAGATAAATGAGCAAGGAAAGCTTGCACACTTGTACTCTGTTTCTCAGTAGTGATTATATGATTGATTTATTGGTGTATTAATTTTACAAAGATTTACATGTATCAATTTTGAAACTTATATTTTTTTCTCCAGTTACTATGTTTATTGGAATACCTTTTAAAGTTTCTACTCTTACTTGTTATTTTGTTTTCTTTTAATAATTCAATACAAAGTCTTGCAATCAGAAACCAATTTCTATGGGGCGTGAACTTGCGTTATCATGCTGCAGAGTGAAGCATTTAGCTGGAAAAGTCAATAATGCAGAGACCATTTCGTCAAAGATCAATTTTATGGAAAGCCAAAAGCTCCGGAACAAGAGAGGGTTAAGTTAAGAGCCCTTTTGTAACCAGGATTTCTAGCCAACAGAATACGAATATCAGAGAAATGGTGGCTCAACAGGCGAGTATTGTTCCACCTATTACAAGCGTCGAAATGACATAACTCAGATAAGGTCGTATCAACCATCATGTTCTAAATCAAATTTGAGAACACAAAAAGTCGTTTTGCCTTTGCTAACTAAATGCTCTACAAATACAGCTCTTTCAAACTTTTTAACCGTCCGATCGTGTATTTGAATCGATCAATAGAACTCTTAACGTTCAGAATTTTACGGATGACCCAGTTTTGGCTAACGGTTGACCACAAAATTAAGCAAACCCGGCTGTCTTTAAGGTAAAGATATGAAAAGCAGTAGGTTATGATATTGGCTTCCTCGAAGGCTCGAAGTAATGAGAGCGAACACAAATCTATATTACATCCATGCCTATCCACCTAAGCTTGTCCGATGTCGCTTTTGGTTTTGATTTGCAGTAGAATCTCGTTTTTCATTTTACTTTATCATATCAAGATTCCCAAACTTGATGTTCCTGCAATGTTTTAGGACACAACCGTCATTCTTGCAATATGGACTTGAAAGCGTGCAAAGAAGAAAGCATTTCTCGTATTGCTGTACGAACTGGCACCAATCACTTCATAAGATTCTATCATCAGATTCCTAATGATAATGGAGAAAGAGAACACACGATCGACTATCATCAACAATTTGAACGGTCATTCTGGAAGAAAACAAATGCACCCACCAAAGCACACCGAAGAACTCCCGAATATTTGTTTATTAAGTGCCAGATAAAACAAGTATATGACCTCTAAGACCTCTAATCTGATGATTTCTACTAAGTTTCAATTTGCCAATTAAGTAGTACCTTGTAGGGATGGCAATGGGGAGGGGAGGGGAGGGGACCAATCTCCCCATACCCATCCCCGATATTTTGTTATGTCCCCGTCCCCTCCCCGTCCCCGTCAGAATTACTTAAGTGAATCCCCATCCCCTCCCCGAATACTAACAGGGGATCCCCGAGGGTCCCCGGTCCCCGAATAATTAATAGTCTAATACATTTTTTTTTTCGATTTTAAATTATTCATATTAAAATAAAAAATTCAGATAAAAATAAAGTTCAAAATATATCTTGCATTAATATTGATCCATTTCAAAGTCACATTCAAAAATATAAATTATTAAAATAATTATCTTTGTCAATGACTCAATCTTCATAATCCTACAATAAAAAGAAAAAAAATTATTTTTATATCGACAATAAAATAAATGTAGATACTTAATTAATATTTTTAATAAAACTATTTACCTCCTGCTCCTCCAGTTCTTCCTCGAGAAATGTGGCAAATTGAGAGCTAACCTCAGATTTCAAACCTAAAACAATGAAAATGATATAAGTAACGTAACTTATAAGCGCAAATATTAATAACTGTATAATATAATTACAATGTAAAATAAACTCATACTGCTATTGTAAGCTCGTAACCAACTTTGACAGCATATTAAGGCCTCCAATGTGCTTGGATGAAGTTTGTTACGGTGTGAGCTCACAACTCTACCACCGGTGCTAAAAGCTGATTCAGAAGCAACTGTTGTAATTGGAATTGCCAAAATATCTCTAGCAATTCGAGCTAATGTAGGATACGAATTAGGATTAGAACTGTTGTAAATTATAATTAGGCAGCTCTCTCCTGTATCATTGTGGTTTGGATTAAAAATTTAAGACTTTAATTAGTTAATTAAGTTTAAAAGTTTAATAATATAACTATTTTAATATTTATTATTTTTAACAATATTTATAATTTTGTTATTTATTTATTAGTAATTTTAAAAATAAAAATAAAATTAAAAATTAAAATGGGGAAATGGGTAGGGGATGGGGATTCCACCTCATCCCCGTCCCCTCCCCGAATAAAAAATTGGGTAAAAAATTTTCCCTGTCCCCTCCCCGAATAAAAAATTGGGTATAAAATTATCCCCGTACCCTCCCCGAATAGGGAAAATCCCCGAGGGTACCCGTCCCCGTGGGGATTTTTGCCATCCCTAGTACCTTGGCATTATGCATACATTTAAAAACATGCAAGCTAATATTGCACCAGAAAACAAGTGTCAAGCCACCCAAATTGTTTTGAAGATGGGGAAACCAAAAGTTGCTCGAAGTAAGATATTTCCAGGTACATGCAGCAACAGGGATTCATCAAACCCATTGAAGTGGTTTTGCGGGAACGAGCGAGAGGACTTCGTTGTCAGCGTTTGCATTCGGAGTTGGAAGAAGATATCAGTTTGACTTCAATACCTCAGCTTCGGCAGTCAGCTCCCACACGTAGACACAGGATATCGGTACTTGTAAATTGTAATGAAAAGAGTTGAGACCATCCCCATTTAGCCAACATTAATTACCGTTTCCCAAATATCGAGAGCTCACGTCTGCCGGGGGTGGGATAAACTCAAACTAGAATTTTTTTCTCCCTCTCAAAAAAAAAATGATATTTTTCCCCGGTAAAGGTCGTAGTGGCATAGAATAAAGTCAATTAACCTTCGATCCATAGTAGTAGAATATAGGTAGGTATTATCATTGGTACCTGAGTTTTGGCCACCTTTACATCAAAGTTTGCAAATTGAAGAACTTATTTGGAAATGGGATGGGGGCCAAAAGGGTGTGTGATAACCGAAAAAATTTATAAAAAGAAAATTTAACTGTGAAAAAGCATGCAAAACGTGCCCTCATTTGGGATTTTACCAAAAAATTAGGGAGTCCATGGTCATACCAAAATTTTGTTTGGTTGGATAATCGATATGGGCGAAAATGCTTAAAATTAAGTCTAAAACCTTGTCACCATAATTCCAGAACCAGTTCACTCACGCGCCATAAACATGAAAAGGTTGCCAACTGCAGCATTCTCTTACAAAGTCACAGCTAAGAATTTGTTTTACGATCACTAGCATCAGATGGACTTCATAAATAACTTCAAATATTTATGCAAAATAATTTATCCATATATACAATTCATATATACCGGATTCAAAAGTCTACATCACAAAGTTGGTTGTGACTTTGCTGACTAGATGCTCACCATAAACAGCCCTTCCAAACTGTTTAGTTTCACCAGTTCTCTGTTTACAAATATCCAGAGGCTCGACCGCTGCATCAAAGTTGGTCTATTTTTGCAAACAAAAGCATGAGTAAGAGACCATTTTTACATTTTAGATACAGATGGGAAGAGAAAAGAACTCAGTTGAGAAATAGGCCAACCTCATAAAAGTAAGCTACGCAGACCCGATACTTTGGAGAACTGTTGACAACTCGATGAAGTGTTGATTCGTACAAACCATTGGAATATATCTGCAGTTCTCAATGCATATGATACTGATCAGTTAAATGTCAGACAAACAAACAGAAATATAGGAAAAATCATTTGGCCAAAAACCACCTACCTTCAGCATATCACCGATGTTGCAGACAAATGTTCCAGGTATAGGAGGAGCTGATATCCATTCCCCAGACATGTTTCTCACCTTCAACAAAATTACTAGATTATGGAATAAAACTGTCATGGAAATCCATAGATCCCCCTAGCCCAGGAACAAGTAGTAATAGATGGAACTGTACCTCAAGTGCAGTTATATCATCATCTTGGTTAACCAAGGTCAGCAATCCTGTTAAGCAACATCATGTGAAAACTGAGATTAATGTATCTATTTCCTAAGCCATTTATCATCAGAAGTTTAAGAATTCCTTACCATAGTCGGTGTGCGCTCCGCTGAAATTGCATAAGCACAATTTGGACCACAAAAATAAATAAATAAATAAATAAAGAAAAAAAGAGATGATGCATAACATATGTTCCCAGTTATCATATGCAAGAAAGAAAACATCAACTTCAGTGTTATTGCAATACCATCCATTATTATTTTCCGGCTTCTTTTGGTCTTTGGCACCAGATAAGCCTGGGTAACCAATAATACGAAGCACCCAAAACGCATCTCCTGCTCTTACACCTTCAAATTCATATGGTGATCCACCCAGTGCTAAAGCAATCCCCCGCATAATTTTCCTCGAAAGGTCTGACGGCACAAGAAACCAAAAGGTGCAGTAAAGTTTCTGCCAGATGAATGTAGCAAGACCTAAACGACGGAACGAGCATTATTCTGCTCTCGAAGACATACCTGTGCAAAGGTTGACATACTCCTCCATCAATGCTCTGAAGTTAGGAGGATTAAGTGGCCTGCCAAAGGAGCCATCAGAAGAAAGAGATAGATAATGCATTAATAGTTAAAAAACCATCTCCATCCAACCAACAATTACAAATGCAAAAGGAGAAAATACTACTACATTGGAGTGTAGAACGTCAGGTTCGGCATTACCAGTTCTCCAAATATGAATGGTTGCATCATGGTGCCAAACAAATTAACAAGTCAAACTAAATGTTATATGTATGACAGAATTTAGCATACAAGAGCAGAATTCTCAGATAAGAATGCAGATTATTATTTTCAAGATCAAGCAGCAATAACTGTAATCTGTTTGAAACCATCCAATGGTCATACACTATAATTCAGTGTTCTTTGAGAGAAACCTTAAAATACTAAGGTTGTAATTTCCAGATTATCAGATTCAGTAGACACCACAATGAGAAATTCAAATTATAGATCTAGTCAATAAAACACTAATTTCCGCATACCACTGGTTACATCCTTCCATAGTTTTCCCAAGAGCTCCATACATCCCCTCTTGTATTTCTTTATAGCACTGTTGCCTCCCAAACGAGAGGAAAAAAACAACATTGACAGAAAGAATTAGCCCAAGAAGCTGCAGCAAAAATAGAAATGATGACAATGGTGCAAAAACTGCCATAGCATATAAATGGACACTAAGTTTATCAATCTATGAGTTATTTAGGAATCAAGTAACATGTAATAGTTAAGCACAAATGTGTGGTAAGTAGTCTATTAGCCAGTAAAAAGTAACAGCAAGCTCTTTAAAGATGTGACAAAAATTTTATAATTCATGGGTAACATATAAAATTTGTAGTAGAAAAGACCTTGTACATATGATAAAATGATTGGTGATAACATGCAAGAAATATACTGAATAGCTTCTTATAAAGGACCTTTGGAAACTGTACTGCAAATTTTATTCACAACATAACTCTGATAGTTCAAATTGTCATAAGGAAATTAAATGTAGCTCCATAATGACAACATTAGGTTTTATGTGCTAGACATAAGCCATGTGCCAATGTACAACATATATTTTAGTACTTTCGTTTGGTGCATATCCTCTTATGACTCAAAAATTCACTCAAGAAAGCACTGTAAAAATTCCAGCATGACATTTTTTGCCAAAGCTGCTAACTTGCATTAAGGAGAAAATGTTAATCAAATGACTGCATATACTCAAACACAAACTACAAACGGAAGTATGCAAGACCTACATCAATAGCTTCATGCATATCAGGTATGCCTTTGGTAATATTTTCTCCGATCCTTTGATATCCCCTGCACACAAAATATTCTCATCTAGTTAGTATTTTTTCTTTAAAAAAAAAAAATGTTGTAAGCTATTCCAGTAAACAAACCTGTATCCAGTGGCTGGAGTCAGCTTGATCTTTATTTTTTCTTCATAAGGAAGATCGAAGAATTTTTGTGTAATATTTTTTACATCGTTGATGAGAGACTCAGGAATACCATGGCCCTTCTGCTCAAATCTCAATAGCAAAGAAGATTTCATGTTTAGAAAATATACTGGCAAGTCAAATTTGTACACTGATTTTATTGAAGTGAAGACAACATGACGAATTCAACCAAACACAATTGGGATTGAAGTAAACGCTGCAATCCGCAGAACGTCAAAGATATATAATGTATGTAAATCAGAAACACAGCCTCACTAAGACCAACCCATCAAAGAAAAATAAAAATGAAAATAGAAGCAAAAAAGAGAGCCTGAATTGAAAAGAGACTTGAGCAGCTGTTTTAGTGTGATCATATATAGGATAATTAAGATGTCGTCTTTTCTCACATTTTAGTCTTCTGCACAGAGCATGAGGGACAAAATTATCAAACTAAAACCATAACAAACATAAAGAAATCAAAAACAATATCTCAGTAATCTTTCACACATTCATGCTATGTGTCATAGCTAGAGACATCATTATTGTATAAATCTTGTTAAACCTCACCATAGTAACCTCACAAATGCATTGAATAGCTTTGTACTTGAAAAGAAAATTTTAAATTTTAGCGTATGTCACAATACATGCACTGGAAATTGAAATATTACCACATAGAAGAATCCAGCTTCTTTACAAGCCTTGTCCAATTGTTTAACAACTTGAGAGACGCCTGGATCCTCGGCCATTTTTGGATCCTCACACTTGGCTACTAGTGGACTAACGTCTGCAGCAAGTAATGTCACACAGTCGCGCCAAAAAATAAAAAGAAAAAAATTGAAGAACTTACACCAACCACATTTCAATAATCAGATAAACAAACCATGATTTTATTCAATCGCACAAACATAAAAGGAAAGTAATTCCAGTTAAATGATGATGAAATTAGATACGCAAAACGACAGAAACGAAACGGTGCGTGTAGATGAGTTACGGATGCCTATGAATACAGAGAGAACGGGAACTGAACAGGTATTGTGGGAAAATTGAAGCTACGGTTAAATTTAAGAAAAACGAATCGAATCAGAATCAGAATCAGAAACTAGAGCTTTACCGATGATTGGGATTGATTTGAAATCGGTGGCCATATTCGTGATCCGTTTGTTTCACTATTTTGGCTTTAGGAGCAAAGATTCTGCAGATTCCCAGACCAAAAGCTAACAGGATGACGTTTTTGATAAAAAACACAAAGGGAATTGACACTTTCCCACTATAGTCATTAATATAGATCATTTATTTATTTTTTTTTTTTTATAATAACCAAAAATTTATCTGACAATATAAATTTATAATAATATTATTTTTTAAATAACTCTTTTATTTATATTTATTATAAATTAAATAAATTACATGAATAGAAACTAAATAAAAAAATTAACTATTAAAAAAATATTTTTTTATATGAGTAAAAAAATTAATAATAAATTTTTTTCTTGTAATTATTTATTTTATGAATATTTTCTTATAATATTTTAAAATTAAATATAAAAAGTATAGGCAAAATATTTTATTATTTATCTTATAATAAATTTTTATTTGTCATTCAAGTTTTCTTATAATAAATTTTTATCATTTTACTAATAATTTTCTTATATATTTATTATAAAAAATTTCACAAAATAAATAAGTATAAAAAAATTTTATTAATTTTTTTATTCATATCAAAATATATACTTCTTAATTTTAATACTTAACTTTTTATTTAGTTTCTATTCATGTGATTTATTTAATTTATAATAAATATAAATAAAAGAGTAGTTAAAAATAAAAATAATATTATAAATTTATGTTATTAGGGAAATTTTTGGTCATTATAAAAATAACAGAGAAAAAAATAATATATGTTAATTACTGTAAGAAAGAAATTGACAATCTCTCAAAAATAAAAAAATTAAAAAAGAACTAAACTAAAATAATTATCTTATCTTTATTTATTATACGTTATTATTTTTTTAAGAACTTGGGGCCCGTATTCACCTATTAATCTGGTTAAGGACAGGTTCACGCATCACAGGAGTTTTGTTGGCGACACTTGGAGGTTTCGATAGTTTTGTCAGAGTGGAGGGCTATTTGTACTTTTCCAGAAACCAAGGATTGCAGTAACGCGGCACGGTCCCGCCCTAGAATTGGTTAGTAGTTAGGATAATTTTTAAAAATCTCCCCTGAGGATTGGACTTGTTGCAAGTAGATGTCGAGAATTGATTTATTTATAAAAAATTCTCTACCATCAGTTAAGTTTAACATTGACCGTTAGTTGACCGTGCAAAGACAATATTACCCTTAACAATAGTTTATAAACGAAAATAACTAAAAAAAAACTAAAATTATTAGTTATTTTACACTTTTTAAATTATTGATATTTTCTTAAAGTTCTTATAAAAAATTAAAATTAAAAAATTAAAAAATCCTCTTTAAATTATTGATATTTCCTTAAAATTCCTACAATAAAGATAAAATTAAAAATTTAAAAATGAAATAGTCATAATCTTTACCTATGATATTGTAAATTTTTAGAATTGACAAGGATAAAATTGTCAAAAAATAGGGTTTGTGCTTTTTGCACCAATAATTTTGGGTTTTTTTTTAGTTATTTTCGTTTATAAACTATTGTTAAGGGTAATATTGTCTTTGCACGGTCAACTAACGGTCAATGTTAAACTTAACTGACGGTAGGGAGTTTTTTACAAATAAATCAATTCTCGCTATCTACTTGCAACAAACCCAAACCTCAGGGGAGGTTTTTAAAAATTACCCTTAGTAGTTACCACGTAGCTTCGAGTACCTCAAGATTCTCTCTTGTTTTTTAAAAATTCCGTGCTTCATAGTCCATATTATTATTGTTTGTTGAGATTTGATTACTCCCTTTTTTAGCCACTGATTATTTATATATTTTAAGAGAAATTCTTATTACGAGAAAATCTTAAGCTCTAAATTATAAAGATTACAAATACAAATTTTTTAGAAATTTTATAATAAGATGAATCTTCTCTCTGAGTTTTCTTTTACAATTTTCAATATTATTCACTTTCTCGTACTTTCTATATTGATTCTTTCCCAAAACTGAGCAAGGGGACATGAACGCTTAGAATTTCATGCACGAACCAACAGGGGCGAAGCTAACACCATTTTTGATTTCGTGCTTCACAAAGTTTCTCGTGACTTTACTTACTAAATGCTCCCTGATAAACTGCTCTCCCATACGTTTTAGTCCTCTGCTTACAGAAATCCAGATGATCTACTGGCGCATCGTACTTGGTCTGTTAATGCAACCAAACATGTGCAAGGAAAGAGAGAGACTCCATTCTATATACCAAGATGGAGAAATAGGTTAACCTCATAGAAATAGGCCACACAGACCCGATCTTTGGGAGCATTGTCAATAACTCTATGCACCGTTGATTCCTATAAACCAATGGAATATATATGCAATTCCTCCAATGCTTATCGTAATGAGTTTGAGATTAATGGTCCCATGAATTCAATACAAACAAAATAGGGATATAAGAACGTCTTCCAGGGATAGGAGAAGCTGATATCTGCATTCTCCAAATAGCTCATGACGGTACGAAAAGCGTAAAAAACTGATATATAAGATAAATTAAATTTCTGAACAATGAAAATTTTATTAAAAAAGTCTAAATAAATAAAACTGGAGTTGTTGAGAGCAATTAGTATTGAGTCTCAACTAATTCTTAAAGGAGGCAATCTTAACATAAAATCTATAGACAAATCTAATCAAATATTCTCCAAAACAGGTAACGGTGTAAATAATGTCACGTTCTTTGATTGTCCTTGCCTTCTTAACAAATTCGGCGCCTTTGAATGATTTTGCTTGCATCTCTATTCAATTGTGGCCAATAATACTACTCCTAGACAAGTGCTTTGGTCTTATCTCACCAACATGTCTGCTTAAACCACCTTCATGCAACTCACTAATAATTTGCTCCCTTAAAGAACACCGAGGTGCACATAACTAATTAGCTTTGGACAGATACCTATATTGAATGAGGTCTTCTGCATTCTAATGATTCATACACCAATCCCAAATGTGTGTCTTCATTTTCAACATACACTTCCTTCAAGCACTTAAAACCATTAACTTCATTGTCTATAGTCACTAGTAATGTTGCTCACTGCTTAACGTGTTTGCCAATTTATTCTATTGACTAAACTTGTGCTTTAGAACAAAAGTAAACTTTTCATATAGTCACCCATCTCGCATGCATTTTGCTCAAATTTTGCTGGTTGTTAAAGTACTTCAACGCTTGATGGTCACTGTACGACACAAATTTCTTTTGAATCAAGTAATGCTCCCACAACTTCAATGTCTTAAAGACCATATAAAATTCTTAGTCATATGTAGACCATTTATGTCGTGCAATATTGAACTTTTCACTTATATACTTAATTGGTCGACCTTTTTAAGAAAGAACGGCCCCTATACCCTTATTAGAAGCATCATACTCAACCTTAAATAACTTGTCACAGTTTAATAAAGCTAACATAGGAGCAGTGGACAACTTCTCCTTTAATAAACCAAAACTTGCCTCTTACTCTTTTCTTTAGTTGAATGATCAACACGTTACAGTGCTGAAACTACGAATGAATCTCCTAAAAAATGTCGTTAACTTATGAAAACTCCTAACTTCACGCACAATCTTGGGAATAGATTATTCTCTAATGGCTTGTATATTCAATTCAATAGCTAGAATCCCAAAAACTCTATATTAGTTTGTAAAAAGTTACACTTTTTCAGGTTAATGTAAAGTTTATTTTTCCGCAACACCTCGTTTCCGAAACATGAACAAGTAAATCTAAAGTTGCAGAGCACAATTTGTACAATGATCATTTAGTCATTTACTACAGTTGGGTGTTGTATATACGTGAGAAATTGAAAGGACAAATTATGCGCACCACTGAATACATCTTTCCATAGGTTTCCCAAGGGTGCCGCAGATTCCATCTTTTATTTCTTGATAGCACTGTTTTCCAACAAAAATGAAAATAACATACTAACTCTAGCTAAGAACTACTAGAAGGAGCGGCAGGCAATGATAACAAACAATTTGTATTGGTGCTGAGAACAACTGTGTTTATCCCTTCATGAGCTTTTATTTATGCACACACGTGGTGAGCAACATCTCTCGCCGGTTGGAGCAAATTAAGGCAAACTTTTGTAAGGATGTATCAATAGTCACTACAAGAAAAATGAGATAAGACAACAGGAATTCAGCAACAAGCATGCTATGCTTGTTGTAAAATATGGTATTCAACAACGTTTTAGGATCGTATGTTGCTAAAAGTTACTAAAAGTTTACCATTAACAACGTGCGTAATGACACGTTGTTAAACACATTATCACAACAATTTTATGTTTGTGGTGGATTCCATAAACCAAATGACAACACGCAAACTAAGTACATTGTTAAAAGTTTTATCTTCAGCAACATTCAAATAGGTTACGTTGTTAATAAAAATATATCACAACTTTCTTTTGCTCGTTGTTATTTATGTTCAACAGCATGCTTCTTAGTATGTTGTGAAATATTTTGTTAATCACTTGATTATTTTTATTACCATTTTTACGTCTATAATAGTAACAAAGCCTAAAAAATAATAATAACAAAGCGCTAATTTCATATAATAAGTGATTTTTTATATAATAATTCAATTTAAAAGTTTAGGATTTGGTATTCAAAATTTGAATATATTAATTAAATGATAAATACTTATCAGATTAGATTTCAGATTTTGTAATACTATTTTGTATTAAGTAAAATCCAATTAAATAATAGATAAATGTTATGCTGCTAATAGACTTTGTTTAGTATTTAATTATCTATATATTAATTCAACTAAATTATCAAATATTAATTTGAAATGGCGAATCAATAATCACATTATCTATTTGCCTTTTTGTTATTACTAAATATTACTTATTTGATTGTTAATAAATTAGTAAAAAAATAATATAAAATTTAATTAATTATTGTAAAATTAAAAAAATTAAAATACGAGACAAAGAACGGAATGTGTTTTAAAATGGAATTCTTTTTAACATATATACATGTGAAACAAAAACGGTGCGTTTAACGTTCGTGACCAATGCTCCTCCCTAATGTTTATACCCCCAGTTCGCGAGCACTCTCTCCATTTAACACTCTTACCCAAACACCAATCACTCTCTCAAGGCCAAACCCTAAAAAATCAATCATGCACTCAATCAGTCGAGAAAACAGTGTCGTTTTATCACCGTTCAACTATGTTGCTGCCATGCCGGTAATATTGTTTGAACACCCTTGCCCATTGCTGCCGCGTTCGATGTATTGTTGAGGAAACATAGTCCGTTGCCGCCGCGTCAAAGTTCTTGCAATGAATAGTCGGGATTTACTCGCCTTTGGCTCATCACTCTGTCGCAGTTCTCACTCTCTCCTAGTTTGGTCAGTTTCGTTTTGCCTCCCAGTTCTCTATTTCTTTCACTTTATCTCGAATTCCCCCAATTAAAACCTCAACATTTCCCGATTCGCGACCACCAGCCGATTCCTCACTTGATCTAGATTCGGTTTTTGAGGTATTTAATTTCTAATATATCTGGTTAATTTGTTAATTCAAATTTGATGGTATTATTATTTTCTGATTTTACGCTTTTTTTCTGAATTTTCACTCTTTTCATTGTTGCTTATGTTATTAATTCTGTTAAGATGCATACTATTATACATATATAGAATTTGTAAAGTATTGAAAACCTGTTGTTTAATTGTTAGCTCACCACAGCTGTAGTAGCCACCTAAGAAGAAAAGAAACCTCGCTGGGATTCCACATCTTGGTGCTAGCACTATGGAGGCACAAGTATATATGCTTTATCAATAAATACATATCAAGAAGGTTTGGCCATTGAAATATCAGAAGCTATTGTTGGGGCCCTGAAATGGGAGCTAGCTGCTACTGCTGTAAATGCACCCATGGTTTCTGCTGAGGTATCATTTAATCTACATCTCTATTCTCTCTATTCTTGTTTATATCAACACGTGACAAGTAGACATATAAAATATAATTAATAGCTTCTAATTCCTGCATGGCTTAAGACCTTCGTGGAAACCTCAGTTCAGTTGTCCCCATGCTTCCAGTGATGAAATTGAGGCTAGAATTAATTAATTGGTGGATTTTGGACTCTTCATTGTATTCTATGACTACATGAGACATTGCTCTATTCATGTGTAATTATAACTTCATACTTTTATTATTTTTCTTATTATTGTTGGTTTTATCAGAACTTGCTCTATTTGTTACACTTGCAGAGACGTTGGCAGACTGGTTGCAGGTGGAAGTGGTGTGAAACCAGTGGAAGTTTAATTCTTTTTTAATTACTTTTAATGGTTTTTTAATTCAACCATTCTATCGAATTAAAAGTCATGGCATGCAACAAATACTATAGTTTTTTAATTGTGATCTTGGTTCAAATAACTGAAGTTTGATTTATCTTTTTTCCAAAATAGATTAATCATTGTTTCAAATAACCGAAGTTTGATAGTTGTATTTCAAACCATATCAGAATGTCATTACATATCATGTAGTTTCTTGAAAAATGTAAGCCACTGTCAGAAGTTTAAGCCTATTTAATGCATCATTCCTCAATGATAGTTAAATGGTATTGTTCCTTTAATTTGAATTTTCATTTTTACCTATTTTATCTTAACAGGAATAGCATTTGGAGTTACCACACTTGTGGCACGACCAACCGCCCTTGTATTCTCGAGGTTAATGGGAAACTTAAGTTGCAAGTTGAATTTGAATGGTGATTACTAAATGTCATTTTGTTGATGTAGTTCTTTTTTACTCTACATTTGTTCTAATGCGTTTGAGATTTTGTACGAGGATTAATATATTATTAATATTATAAATTTTTTGGATTGATAGTATTTTATTTTTTGTTCGTTTTTTATCAATTGTAGAATTTAAATTTTACAATGTAGAGAATTACAGAAAATTAAAATTTTTGATAATTTTTTGTAAATACAAAATTATGATAGAAAAAACCTATCACGAAACATGTCACAATTCAATTAAATTTTTGTACCAAAACTAAATTCATCTCTGTAATATCCATTGCTGATTTTGTTTTTTTATTAGTTGCTTGTGTTAAATTATTTTCAATGTTTAGTGAATTTGGTCTTGCTTGTGCAGGAATTGATCACTTTGGGAGATTTTGAGGTTTATTGCTAATGCTATCATGGAGAGATTGAAGAACTGGATTTGGTTGAGAGTTTTTTGTAATATTTTGATCAATTACCACTGAGAAAAAGAGACTACTATAAGAATTACTATTTTGCGTTATTAAATTCTTGTACATTTCACAATTGTTAAGAATATTGTATTCACAATTACAAGAGGATGTTAATGGAATCTTTTATATCAATATATTATTAGTTTTATTAATTTGTATAAAACGTGTGTGTGTATTCTTAAAGCGAAATGTTATTTGCAACTTTTGTCTGCATGTTGTTGAAAATATACAAGCAAAATAGGGTTTCAGCCACATTTATTGAATGTAGCTAAATAAATTTTAACAACAAGCAAAAAACTTTTAACAACGCGCAGAGAATGTTGTTGAAAATATTCAACTTAAGACAACATCAACATTAACAGCATGCGCGCGAGCGTTGTTGAATGCCTTCAACAACGTAAATTACACGTTGTTAAATCTCTTTTTTCTTGTAGTGAGTATTTTTAAATTCTATCATGAGTCTCATTCTTCTTTATGCGGAAATGGATGGACGTATAAATATGTCAGAAAGGCTGAAAGGGCTGGTTAAACATGTTTCAAAGACGATGATAATTTCGTCTAGAGGACCTTTGAATACGATATTGCAAATTTTATACATGACATATAGCTTCGCCATTTTAAATAATTGCCATCATGAAAATCATCACAGCTCCAAAATAACATTCCAGATTTACATAAGAATCAAAGCTCCGTCGAAGTTCCACCACGATTAAATAAAAATCATATGAAGTATATATACAAATTTTTCTTAGTAATTTTGACCCATATATATAGATTATTTATACTTTTGACCCTATGACTTTGGGTCCTCCTAGAGTTTCAACTTTGGCACCGTGTATTGCAGGAGAAAATGCTTTTCAATCAGACCATCCCGGTACCGTACCTCGCACACAAACATCATTAACGGTAAAGAAAGCAAGCAAGACTCTTACACCATTGGCTTCCTGCAAATCACGTTTGCCTTTGGTTATAATTTCTCGAATTCTTTATATCCTCTGTATCCAGCTCCCGGAGTCAACTGATCTTGATCTTTTTCTTTACATGGAAGATCCAGGAAGTTGTGTGCAATATGTTTTGCCTCTTTGATGAGCGTCTCAGGAGTACCATGGCCCTTCTGTACAATTATAATCACATCATCGTTTGCGTTTGCATTTGCATTTAGGAGCAACTGCAATTTTTTTTTTTTAAACCACATTGGTTTAACCGAGAACCGGAGTAAGGGCCTAAGGGGGTAGCAAGGGAGAAAAAAAAAACAATATTATTTGGGCTTTGCCCACCCATTACTTTTTAAAAAAGGAAAAAAAACTGATAACCGGAGTAGCAGTAATGCACTGAGATATTAATTAATAAATTAATTACCTCGGAAGAAACCAGCCTCTCTACAGGTCCGATCCAGTTGTTTAATAACTTTAGACTCTCCCGGATCTTCAGCCATTTCAAGATCATCACACTTGGGACTTATATCTGCAACATGTCATACGTACGACGGTGAGTTTTGATTTTGTTTTGTCCATATAATTAAAGACACAAGATCCAAAAGATAGGACCTGAACGAACAGGTTTCAAAAGAAAAGTGATCGTGCGAAAGAATAGAACCGCCCGTCGGTAAAATGTGAAGCGGGAGAATAGAGTTTACCGATGATTGGGTTTGAATCGAAGTCGATCAGTAGCCATGCTGATATGCGTAGTAAGAATAAGGTATTTAAAGAAAGAAAAGAATGAACTATATGCTCCTTTATTACATATATAATTCTTCTAGTTTAAGTGTTTAATCTAATATATAGTTAGTTTAAGTGTTTTAATTTTTGTTTTCAATTATTTCAAAAGTTACAATATTACATAAAATGATATATAATATTGTTTTGGTCATAATAAAAGGACAGTCATAGGATGACACGTGGACAAGGAATTTTTTTTTTTGCTTTTTTGTGAATTCTGAAATTTTAATCTAATTATTTTATTTTTAAAAAAAAATTCACAAAAAGATAAGATAATTTATCATGCTTTTATTCATAGATTATTTTTTCTAAAAAAACAACGATAAAAAATGTCGTTTAACTGGTGTTTTTTACACCATTTTATAGAGATTTGAATGAAATCTTATTTTATAACATATAAAAATGAAGTAAAAAGGCGAAAATTCCCGAGCCTTTGAAATCTTTTTTCATCATATCTATTTGCTTTTGAACATACTCCATACGTACTGGCTAATTGGTGTCGAGGCAGCAGACCACAGCAACTCAGTAGCCAAAATTAACAGTAGTAAAGTTTCTTCATAAAAGGGTGTACTTTTGAGAATGTTCATAGGAGAAACGTTTTCGGTTATATTCTGACAAATTTTTTTGTAACTGCTTCTTTGAGAAGCACCTCAATAATCAGTGGTTCTGTCCTCTTCAATCAAATTAATACTATGTTTAAATCTGTTCGCCGATGTTTCTCTGTTAATGGATTGACCACAAGGTTATAACTTATAAGAATATCAAAAGCTTATCTGAATTTCTCTGAACTGTTTGTTATTTGGCATTCAAAACTTATAAACAAAGTAAAATATAGATTAGCTGTATTTTGTCTAATCTAATCTTCTTGATTCTCCACGTAGATGTTACACCTACTACCCCTCAATGAATTAGGGGAGTGTTGAACAAATTCTTAGTAGTTTAAGGCTTTAAGCCAATCCATGGGGGCATTGTGGCATCTTTGTGCTATTCCTGGTGAAACGTCAAATGTGTGACTTCCATCCAGAGAGTTAACATAATAAAAATTGAAACGTTTTTCAGCCAATCACACCCATTCTGGATTTGTATATATGTATATAAAGAAAAAAAAAAGGCTTAATTAATCGGCTAAAAGTGTGCTTTTGAACATAAAGTGTGACACTCACGTTACAATTGAAACTTTCAAATGTGATAAATTCACCGATGATTACATGTTGCATTTGCCAAAAAATTATTTTTTACATGCCTCGCCAAAGCATAGAATACATCTAAAAGGAAAAAAAAAAAACTTATGTGATGATAAATAACCATTTTTACCTCTTTATGCTTATGTTGATCACAAATTTGACAATAATCCAAACCATTAAGATGATGCTGAAGCTCTCGATGATGCATTATTATTGCGACAGAACTCGAAGCTATTTTCATCCATTTTCTCCAGGACAAAATGTGCAAGCATGTCATTAAACTCCACCAAGTTTTCTTTGCACAAGAACTCATCACCGCACATTCTCTCCACATGCCTGTAATAGTCGTGCACAAAAATATGAGTCTTAGGGTTGCCACCTTTCTTGCTTCTAGCAAGCACTCCCGCAGTGAAGATCGGCGACATCCTCCCTGGCCCATCCGGCCCATCACCACGTGGCCCGTCGATTAGTATCACATCCCAATCTACCTCATAAACATGGTTAGGCAAATCATTGATGCCCAGTTTGCACTCTGAGAACAGTAGGTTTTGCACTGGCTTGCATTCGTTGCGTATTTGTTCCTTTGCGGATGCGATGAGTTCTTTCGTTTCTCTAATCTTGGTCGTGTATTGGACATCAAACACATCGATTTCTGGATGTAACTCTTCAAAATACGCCGCGTAGTATCGGTTCTCATCGATGAAAACCGTGCGGCCGTTGTGGTTAAGTGCTTTCCAGAGAAGGGTTTCTTGGGTGAGGCCAAATACAAGAAAGTTGCATGGAGATGAGCATTTTCGGATAACATCAGAGATGCGTTTGAGCTCGGAGTGTGTCATGTGGTAAGAATCATTGGATCTTGAGGCGTAAAGGAGGAGAGTGTTGATGACTGTTGTTGGCAATGGCGGATTGCCAAAACCAGCAGAGACGGAAGAAGTACTTTTAGTATCCATGGTGGCGGCGCTACCTGAAGTTGTTTTCAGAGAAATGGATTCCCTTGTGTAGATTAGCGTAAGAAGGAAAGCTATAGTGAAGAATGATACAAAGGCAAGCAGCCACAGACGATTAGAGGTTCCTTGTTTTTGTATATAAGGATGAAGCAGAATGAGCTTTGTGTTGCTATTACTGTTCTTCATTTTTGTTTGGAGATTATTTTTTTTTTTCCTTCTTCTGTTGCAAAATGGGGGAGGAGATTGTGAATCCTGAAGAGTTTGAGAAAGAGGGATTGATTTAAAGATAGGTTTGCTCAAGGGGCAAACACAAGGTTGAAGCAATATGAGAGAATAGGTAGCATATGTTGAAGGTGACGTTACAATGATCAACCTACATAATGCTATTATATATTCTAGAAGCCAAAATGATAGCATATGAAACACAAAAAGAATATATAATTTTTATATTTTAAAAATTACTCGGGTTGTTTGCATGCAAATGTATTTGGGCAATTGTGGTTATTTTATTGGCAAACATGGTGTGAAGTGACAGAATTTGATGTGGACTGGGAGCAGAAGACAAGGTGGTTGGCCTGGAGCTGGTGGGAATTAGGGTTAGATGGGAACAGTTGCAGCGACCCGATAACTAATTACAAGCCAAAAGTCGCTTTTCCTTCTTTGTATCAGGTTTAGTTCTCAAGTAACCTCTATAATGTTGCGGGATTTCTTGAATAATTAGTTTCAGTTGAAGGGGACAATCTACCTGCTGCACTCCATGTCTAGGCTTTTGTCGATTTAATATTGTCAAAAACTTTCGTTGACTGTAATTGTAAACGTAATTAAGTGGATCCTAAGAACTTTTGTCGAGTTAATATTGTCAAAAACTTTCGTTGACTGTAATTGTAAATGTAATTAAGTGGATCCTGAGAACCAAACATGTGTTCAGCGGCCACTAAGGCTTTGGCGTAACAATAGGTTTGTTTCGAATTTTTATAAAGACTAATTCCCCCCCCCCCAAACAACACAAATGTAAGTGAAAATAATTTTCTTCTCAAATATTAGTGGGAGATGCTGAACATGTCTGATGAACTTTCAAATTGCATATATACTTAGATTGATAGTAGATTTCATTTCAATGTAATACGTGTAAACTATAACCAATTTTTTTAGAAAAACGTGCGTTTAGGGTACTTCGAAACAAGTTGGCTTGATTCGGAGCCTGCTTTTGAAAACGGAAACGTTTGTAAAACACTAAATTTTATGCTGGCTCGCCTAGTTGGACCGGCCGACTGCATCTGCCTTTGCTCAGCAAATTAAATTTTCATTAAGCAAATTATTTTTTTGAGGTTGTACTGCGTCGTCCTTTTTTGAAAATTTGGGATTTATTTGAGTTTGCTGCCTCAGTATTCTCGGGTTCTGATTTCAGTTGCTGATCGTGATTATGTGGAGCATTTGGAAGGTGGGGCTCGCAAGAAGTTCTTACATGAAGATTCTCTTGTCCAGCCTTCGTGTGTGGTAGCTAAATTACAAGGACTATTTGATGCTTTTAGTTCCATTGACTTGTTTTATAATGACTGGTTTGTGTAATTGTGGATGTGCCGAATCCCCAAAGACAATAGTAATGGATCAAGAACCCTGGTTTTGCAGCGCGTAAATGGGCAGATGGATATCCACCGGATGGTGGTGCCTTGTGAGAGGTGGTTTGAGCTCAATGGTATTGATGCAGCTGTGGATGCTAATCAGGGTATGATGGGCTATCGAGCAGTGATACGAAATCATAATGGTCTGGTGATGGCGGCAGGTGGGGCTCAGGTGTGTTTTATTTATGATTTGTTAAGGAGATTTGGTTTATCCCGTTCAACATTATTATATGCAGTAATTTCATTCGAACCAAAAAAAAAAAAAGGTGCTTGTCGTGTCGCGGCCAGATGACGCAAAACAATTAGCAAATACCACTACATCAGCAGGTAATCTAGTGGTCTTGGCACTAAGAAAGCGTTTTTTGAAAGGAGAGTGGAACTTGACGTTCACCTAGAATGGAACCCCCGGACTGACTCTGACCAATTTTTTTTTTTTATTTTTTTTTTTTGGGAGGGCCTAGCAGGCTAGCACGGACCCATTCGGTGAATGTATATCATCACTCAATGGGATTTTAATATTACAATATTGTTCAACATTGAAAAGTCATTGAACAGAAGGCCCATAGCATTGTTCCTAGCGCTGATGTTTGCCGGGTCAAACCCCGAGTCAAACCCCAAAAATTCTAAAAAACGACGTCATTTTGATGATTAATTTTTTCAATTTGAGCGTTGTGTCGAACATATGCTTTCTCCTTCAATTTTCGTTTCAACTACGGAACCCCAAGAACAGAACCCACCTTAATTATTATCTTCGTTTTGGGCAACTGGATTTAGCTTAGATAAATATGAAAAAGCTTTACGTGAGCTTTGCCATAAGGTAAGGTATTGTCTTTTCGATTCCTTTGGCAACAGAATATTTGCAAAGCTTGAATTTTAGTTGAATTTTGTTGTCTTATTCTGTGAAATGATATTGCCGTTGTTGTTAACTTAATAATAATATAATGGGTAATGCGAGCATTTGTGGGCGATGGTGGCTATGAATTGCGGCTGGAGTTGACTGGATCGATGGTGGCAATGAAATAAAAAATAAGTGTGTTTTTTGGCTTAATCAAAACGCACCGTTGATATAATGGGTAATGTGAGCATTTGTGGGCGATGGGGGATGTGAATTATGGGTGATGGTGGCTGTGAATTGTGGCTGGAGTTGAGTGGATCGATGGTGGCTCTGGATTGTGGTTGGAGTTGACTAGATCGATGGTGGCTGTAATTAAAAGGGAAAATAGCTTTGACATCAAACGGTGCGGTTTTAGCTTAATCAAAACGGTGTGTTTTGATTCTGGGATTTGACTCGGGCCGCGACTTGGGGGAAATAGCATTGTCGTTACAACATTGTTCAACATTCTAATCTTCTGTGAAAAGTCATTGAACAGAAGGCCCACAGCATTGGCACATGCTTCATTTGCCAAGTTCCTATGAACGGGTCGAATTTGAAGGAGAGACGCAGCTCATCCACGGGCCTAAAACAGCCCACAAGAAGAATTTACTAAATAGTTTGTTTCTATAACCAAACGGAACGAGAAGTCGATAATTAGACTTGGTCATCTTGAACTTTTAAACATGTAGATCAATATGATCAAGTTTTATTGATTCGTTTTATAATAAGTTAATTGGCTTAAACATATTGAATCTGAGTTCTAATGGTCCTGTCAACAATAAATTATTATAGGACAACAATTTATATCGAGTCTTCCTCTAATTTAATTAAAGAACCCGAAAACCAATTTATGGGTATTAAAAATAACATGTAGTCTTCTTGCCGACAATTTTTTTTCCTTTTTATTTTATTTTTCTTTTTTAGTTTTATTAGTTTCTCTCGATGCTTTTTCGTAGTGAATAGGATCCTCTCCTTATCAGCATTACTGGGCTTTTAATAATCTTCTGCCATGTGTCTTTTAGTAGTAGTGTATGAGTAAGATTTAACTTTTTTTTACTTTTTTATTTATTAGCAACCAATCAATAATTAATTTATTTGCTCATGACATGATCAAATCATGAAAGAATCCTAATCTTTTTCGTAGTAAACATTGCAACAATGTCGCTTTCGGTGTTTGAATGGAGACAATGTGCTCATACTGGAGGCGGTTGTGTCGAATTTGATGGTGGTCCGTGGAGATTTCGGTAGTCCAATAATAGTAGTCTTTGTATAGGCTCTCCGGCGATAAGTTTTTGTATGGATGATTCATTTTTATTTTATAATATTTGTATTTTCAAGTTGTGAGTTCTTTTTTCTTTTTCTTTTTTGGTTTCTGTTGTTGTGTGGTTGTTTTTAATATTTTTGTTGTCACTTATAGTCATTGATTTTGATCTGGGATCCTTTGTGCTTTCGATCTTAAATCAAGCGTGACACATTATGGAGAATTCTTTTTTTTTTTTTAATGAACCTTCATCTATTGTAGTTGAGGTGTGTCCAACATACCCGTAAATTTATATTGTGCAATCATTAGATCTCATTAATGATGGAGAATTCTTTTCAATTAGGAAGACTCTTTATTAGCCATGTTTGTTTTGTGTGTTAGATATATATCTAACTTCGCAGCCAATTGAGTGATTTTATGTGGCGTTCTCCTAGATCGAGCTGCTTATTCGTGTAGAGCCTAAATTGGCATGATATGTAGTTTGATTATATTAATGAGTTCACTGAGTGTATAGTTCAATTCACTCCTAAACTTTGTAATGTTAAGACTCATCAGTCTAGCCAAGTTTACTTTTGAATTTGTGAAGTCTTATCATTTAGATGGATTCTTTCTCAGCAGGTGTAATGTGTATTTTTCAATTTTCAAATCAATGAAGGTTAAAAGAAAAAAATTTGGCAAGTTTTGGTTTTAATCTAATGCCCTTTCCTTTTCGTTTCGCCGAATAGCACAAAAGTGAAATTCTGAGTGCCTTTTTATCTAAAATTGCAAAAAGAAATTCGAGATAAAGAAGTTACAAGCCTTTCCTCCTGTGCTGTGGGCCCTGTTCATACTTGGTGGCCCAGTAAGCATCCAAAATTCTCCAAAATTAAATACTAAGACGTGACGCTTCTGTCAAATGATTATTATGTTTTTAAGCGTTAAAAATTTATTTAGTCTTTATATTTTGATATTAGTATTTATTTAATCTCTTTATTTTTTAAAATATCTCAAAATATATTTGTTATTAAACTATTAATATTTTTGTCATTACCTTTACTTTTTTTGATTTATTTCTATAATATTATCCTCTTACAATAATATTAATTTTTTAACATCAATAAAAAGAAAAAAATTAAATTATTAATTGTTTTATTAATATCTAAAAAAAATTATTATAAGAGAGTAATGTTACAAAAATAAACCAAAAGAAATAAAACTGCAAGAGTAATAATAGTTTAACAGTAAAAATATTTTAAAATAGTTTTAAAAAATATATAAATTAAATGAGTACTAATTTTAAAATATAAAAATTAAATAAACTTTTTATGGTCCCAATAACATATCAACTTTGCGCGCTTGTAGTGGCCATGCGCAAACCAGGCAAGGAAGAAAGAGGAAGGGAGGGAAAAAAAACAAAAATTTCTTGTTACTTGTTAGTGGGCATTATTAGCTTGGAAAGATGAGCGAATGGAATTGCTTTTCTAAAAGATGACAAGATGTTATCTTCGAGTCGAGTGCTCAATTACTCTCGGAATTGGCAAAATATGCACATCACCATTCGCTGCCCACCAACCCAGTACTCAATAAAAGCGACTAAAGACAAATTAATCGCCACAAAGCACAAGCATTTGCGTCAACTTCCAAAGCTTTCGAGAATTTTCGACCTTTAACATAAATTTCTTCGGAGCAGTAACGAGTCCCGCAAGACTCAAGTCGCCGTCATTAGCTTCGGCTCTCTATAGATGATGGATTTGCATACATACCACGCCTGCAAGGAAAGTGAGGCGTTACGTCGTTCGATAGATTTTCTTGTTGCATTCTTTGATTAATTATTCTATAAATCAATATGCATACACATATTAATCTCACCCATGCTCATGCACGCTACAAAATCAATAAAATTTCTACTATTAAAGATTGATGCCGGGGAGAATCAATCTATCTTTTTCTTTCATCACAAGAGACATTGGGCCATAATATAATAACTGTCGTAAAATATATCTTCAACTCTTAGATAATATTATATTTACGTGTTTCTTTAGTAGTATAGTAAATATATTACTTATTTGTCACATATAGTTAGTAACGTACTATTGATGATTTATTTTAATTAATAAAGAAATTTGATATATTTATCGATATTTTTATTTGGATTTAGTGACGACATGAGTATTGTGCTTGTCAGCCCAATCTTCCAATGAGGTTGTCACTGATAATTAGTAAATAAGATAGTTTGAATGAAAAAAAAAAAAAAAGATTTTTTTAACGCTTAAAAATAAAGAGTTCTGTTTGATTCTACCAAATATCTATAATTCAACTTATAGTAAACTAATCATAATTAGATCAATCAAAACTTATATAATTATTATACCCCTTTTATACGTCACTACGATTCACTACGATCGATCCTTAACTTGCACTTAAAGCTCACGGTCGATCTGTTTGTTATAATTGCAATGTTGAAAGTTGAAACTGAAGTCGAAATGAAGGCTAATAATTCAGACAGACTCTACCTCCACTCGTGTCCAACGAGATACAGAGCTTAGCCGTTTCTCCAGGCCCTATAATTCTTCACGTGCTGGCTCGCTAGTTTCCGACTCAGTGACTCACGAGCCACTCAATTTACTCGCTAAATAATCACCAAAATAATTGGCAGCAACTGTTGCTGGTTTTGACCAAATGCCGTCGAGACGCAAACGGTCCGTGTGGTGGTCTTCAATTTGTCAATGCATGGGGTCTTATGCGTCTAAGATTGTATACGCTCGCCGGCGGGCGCGTGATCCTTTTTAGCTCTGGTGGATCAAATTTTCAATTCCATTGAATTGAGAAATTTGGCGATGATTCGATTATGTATTTTCTGAATTGTGATGTACGCGAGTGCGCGCGTCTCATTGTCCATTAGGAGAATTTTGGCGTGGGATTCGCAGCTTTTTCGTAAAAGCTGACAAAGTTCTTGTATTATTATATTATTTATCGACTGTTCCATACTCATATAGGGCGCAAATTTAGGCTTCTTTTGGTGTTTACAATTATGTGCACTGCTTAATCACGTAATCACTGACGTTGAAAAAGACCGATATTAATGATACAATGCTACGTATTTCGATATCTCCTCGGCACAGCACAAAAGATTTTAAATTTAGATAAATATTCAACCACCTTGCGATGTTTCACACTTTATCAAAATTATACTATTTTTTTTTTCCTTACAGCTATTTCGTTGAAACATATAAAGTGTATCACTTTTTCATCTTTTCATTAATATTGTTTGCGAATTTAATAAAATATTAAAAATCATCTAAAGATAAAATGACTATTTAATCATATTTAAATGACAAAAAAAAATTATTTTTGTAGTTGTTGGGACCAATAACGAACGCAAAAGTAACCATATAAACTCATTAAATCTGCTAATTTAAAGATATAAATTCACTAAAAATAAACACCCTAAATAATTTGTTATTCATTTACAACATGAATCAAGAACCTCTACTCATATAATCCATTCTAAATAACATATCTTCATCAACAATAATAAATAGAAAAGTTATAGTTATCCAAAATACATTCAAAATAACCATAATACCAATTATTGTAAATTTTAAACATTACAATTTGTTCCCATCAATAAAAAAATAACAACATAAAAAACCAATTATAAGGAACTTAGAGTTTACAGTTTGTTCCAATGAATCCAAAACAATAATATATTTTGAAAGTATCCAAAATAACAATCAATAACTAGTCTTTTTACATTAAGGGGGAAAATAGTTATTTTTTAATATTTTGTTAAATCTTCTAATGGTATTAATGAAAAAGTAGAAAAATGATATATTTTATAAATTTTAGGTTAAAAATTATTAAAAATATTCATATATTTTTTAATAAAATGCAAAACATTAGGTGGTTGGTAGATATTTGCTCTTTAAATTTTTTATATATCAAACATTGCTGCAAATATATATTAGAAAAATGCTATTTTCTAAAATTAATATGTATTTTTTTTGTGGTCATACAAGTTGTAATTTTACAACGGTGTAATTACCTATTCCCATATCACCACATTTGCCATGGCCCATATAAATTATTTTTACAATGACTTTGAATATAAATAGAGAGCACTCGTGGATTATACTTATGTCAACAAATTTCCAATGCTTTTATGTATTGAGCACAAATTCTAAAGTTTTCACATTTAGATAGTACTTCGTATTCATTAAAATATAGCAAATCTTTATCACTATTTGGGTTTAATGATTTGACCCGTCTTCTATTGTTATGAATTATTCAATAATTCAGCAATTTCGATTTTTTTCACTTGATTGCATTTAAATGGAAGTCACATTATGAGTGCAACCTAATTTAATTAGTAAAATTTCCTTCGCAAGTGAAGATGATAGATATGAAATTTGAATTACTCGCTTACATAAGAAGGAAATTATGTTACATTGTGGGTAATCAAATGTATTAGGCAAAAGTGCTCGAGTTTGTCTTCTTCAACGGACCCAACAATTATTCTACAGTATAAACTTTTGACTCTTCATAATAAGACAGGCACGTAACATGTAGAGCTTTCCACATTACTATTGTCGTTATTATTGTATATGTGCGGCCTTAAATGACAAGGCAGTAGTAATTCGTGCATTTTATTTTTTGGTCTCACAAAAATTAAAGGGGCATATATAAAATAGAAAATTGTGGCAGCTATTGGATGGATTTTTAACTCGCCATCAATTAAAAACTGAAGAAAGAAATGCAGCACACGCGCTCCTTGGGGCAAAGCCAGACTTTTAAATAAAAACTATGCCCCCAGGCCATCCCCCACTTTCACGTGACTCATACTCTGTCGAGACCCACTTAAAATTCAGCTCCAGCTGCTCCGCAACATTCAATCCCCGCCCCACAAGCCCAACGCTGTAAAAC
Source organism: Citrus x clementina (assembly GCF_000493195.1). Lineage (NCBI taxonomy): Eukaryota > Viridiplantae > Streptophyta > Magnoliopsida > Sapindales > Rutaceae > Citrus > Citrus x clementina. Next base: position 3,506,239 of record NW_006262075.1, on the reverse strand, counting down.
CGACTGCCAAAGGCCAGCCACAACAAATGCCACTACACAAATGACAACTAAAACGGCACCGTTCTTCTCCCTCCTCCTCTTCTCCCTCTTACACTCCACAGCCACCGCCCAGTATCCGCCAATAACAAACTCGCTTCTCCCATCCGACGCCGTTTCCCTGCTCTCATTCAAATCTAAGGCGGATTCTGAGAACAAGCTACTCTACGCCCTCAACGAGCGTTTCGACTACTGCCAGTGGCAAGGCGTGAAATGCGCCCAAGGCCGGGTCGTTCGCTTCGTGTTGCAAAGTTTCGGCCTCCGTGGCACTTTCCCTCCCAACACTTTAACTCGGCTTGACCAGCTCCGAGTTCTGAGTCTCCACAACAACTCCCTCACCGGTCCCATTCCCGATTTGTCTTCACTCATCAACCTTAAATCACTCTCTTTAAGTCGCAACTTTTTCTCTGGAGCCTTCCCGCTTTCCATCTTGTCACTTCACAGACTAACTATTCTTGATCTGTCTTTTAATAATCTGACCGGTTTGATTCCGGTTAATCTGACCGCTTTGGACCGGCTGTATTCTCTTAAGCTCGAGTGGAACCGGTTTAGTGGAACGGTTCCGCCGCTAAACCAGCCATTTCTTGTAGTATTCAATGTTTCGGGTAACAATCTCACGGGACAGGTTCCGGAGACGCCTACCTTGTTGAAGTTTGATGCGTCGTCGTTCTCGATGAACCCGAACCTATGCGGAAAGCTTATCAACAAAGCGTGCAGGCCCCGCTCACCGTTCTTCGAATCACCGAACGCCACGTCACCGCCTAGACCGCTCGGACAAAGCGCACAGTCGCAGGGGATATTAGTTTTGTCTCCACCTTCACCGCGAAATGATCACAAAAGAAGGGGTCTGATTCTCGGGTTGAGTATTGGTTTTGCAGTGCTAGTTTCGTTCCTTGTGTGCATTTTCTTATTGATTAGGAGAAGCAGCGAAGGAAGGAACTCGAAAGAACCGTCGACGGCGTCGTTTAACGAAGGAACTACCTACCCTGAACCCGAAAGCTCAAGAACTGCAAACACAACGCAAGTTGGAGAGTGCAAAATTAAAGTAGAAACGAAAGCCAATAAAGTTCAAGTCGAGGAGATGGCAATAGGATCACAAACACTGATAAAAAGGAGCGGTAGCTTAGTGTTTTGTGCGGGGGAATCAGAGGTGTACAGTTTAGAGCAGTTAATGAGAGCTTCGGCCGAGTTGCTTGGTAGAGGCAGCATAGGAACTACGTACAAAGCTGTGCTTGATAATCATCTGATTGTCACCGTCAAAAGATTTGATGCGAACAAGACCGCTGATACGAGCGCCGAAGCTTTTGAGCAACATATGGAAGCTGTTGGTGGGCTTAGCCATCCTAATTTGGTGCCCATTAGAGCTTATTTTCAAGCTAAGGGAGAAAGGCTTGTTATTTATGATTATCAACCTAATGGCAGTCTCTTCAATCTCATTCATGGTACGTCTGTTTTTCCTTTTCTTTCTTTCTTTTTTTTTTTCCTTTCCGATTTTGTTCTTTTACTCTGCTCCCTCCTCGTTCAGCCGGCTTCTCTCCAATCCCGGTCGGTCTTTTTTTTTTTTTTTTGGGCGCGGGGGGGGGGGGGGGGGATCATTTTTCTTTGAAAAAAATATTAGTGAAAAACTGAAAAAAAGTAAGTACACGTGTAGTTGCGTTTCTGCCTTAGTGTGTTTGTGATATGTTTCTATCTCCTAGTCCTTTTAGTAAAAAGAATAGTTTATTATAAATAAAATGAATTAACTTAATTATTAATACCAAATTCAGTTTTAATCATTTAAAATTCAATCTCCCACTACTTATTTTATTAAGAAACCCCTGTTCGAGGGGAAGTGCCTTGCTGGCGTCTTTTACCCCTGGGTAAATTAAATGGTGACGAGTCCTGCAGAGTGTCGCATCTTTTCAGATTGTGGACTTTGGGACCAAACGATTCTCTTCTAGTGCCGACAATCACGGCGCCGTTTTCAATAAAATTGAGGTTACAAACATTGGGACACGCTATAATGGTTTATCAAAATTTGAAATCTCCCTGATATCAAGGCGCAAAAACTTTGTTCCATATAAGGGTAATTACCCGCTATATGTGTGGTGTAGGTGTCTGTTGTGTAGTTTGGTTCTTGTTAATAGTGGTTTAAGACATGGCTGCTGCTAAGTTACATTATTTGTAATTTATATTTGACTCAAAAGTAATTTCCTATGACTCTTTAGTTGGTTGATAAGTACTAATTGAATTTTACAAAAAAGTTAAATTTTAGGTTAATGTATATTACGTCATATGTAACTTAGTATGAACCGGCATTAAGACATTTTTTAGGGTTAGTGGCAGCAGACTTATCTTGTCCACTTGAGTTTAAATATGCAATAATGAGTTCGTTAATTTCTTGTCCCCACGTTTTTATGGACAAATTTGAAGTGTGTTTGTTTTACATTTTTAATATAGAAAATTTAATATTATTGGTAATTGAACAGACGCATACCATGTGTTATGTATTTGTGATCATGAAATTGTGATTTTCAAATTTGTTTATTGAATTGGTATTGTACTGTTGTTACATTTGTAACTAAGGCCATTACAACATCATCAGTACGGCCCAAGTTACAGATTGTACTCTTATAACTTCTATAGTTTGCATAAAAGTTGTAGAAGAATAAGGTAAGTTTGATGACATGATGATCATTGTCCAAGATGATGAATGCATCTGCATTCTGTAGCCTATATAGAATGTGCACACCTTCAGAATACCACATCAAGGGTGGTGGCCTTTGGTGAGACGAGGTCTGGAACACTGGTCAGTGCATCTCCTTTTGGTACGGAGGGCCATATGTAAAAAGTGAATCTTTTGTTACAATAGAAGCGGAAGTGATGTGGATTATTTTAGAATCGGAGTCAGTTTGCTTTATAAAAAGAAGATATTAATGGATTTCTATGAAATGGTTCCTTAGGATTCAGCCAATTGTCTTGATTGTGGAATAACATTGAGAAATAAGAATCCGTGTTATAAACCAAGGTTGAAAAGATTGAGAAATAAAACCATCTGATTTGATTTGTTCTCAACAGCCATGAGGTGATCATCTTAGGGTGATCTTTTTGTCGATGGCATACCTATTATATGTCCCAAGGTCCAATATTGAAATAATTTTATAGGTTTTCTCTGGCTTTTCAGTGTCAACAAACAATTTGAGCCACCCGATTGATGAACACTTGAACCGAATTCACCCATCCCATCCCAACCTTCGTTCTTCATCTCTTGTTTTACAAACTCAATTTTACGTTAGAGGGCCTCATCTCAATCTTATGAGTTTAGTAGTCATTTTCTTAGTTCATCTTTGTTTGAACAAGTGATGGATGCATGCTTTCCATTCGTAAACAATTTACAGATTGATTTTATATCTTATATAATATAATTGAGATGAAGTGCAATGGTGGCAGGTTCTAGATCAATAAGGGCAAAGCCTCTTCACTGGACATCGTGCTTAAAGATAGCCGAAGATGTGGCCCAGGGCCTTGCTTATATCCATCGAGCATCATGGCTAATTCATGGCAACTTGAAGTCCTCCAATGTCCTCCTTGGGGCTGACTTTGAGGCTCGTCTCACAGACTATTGCCTTTCTGTCCTCTCTGACTCCTCTTCTGTTGAAGATCCTGATACTGTTGCCTATAAAGCCCCTGAGACTCGCAAGTCTGGCCGAAGAGCCACTTCCAAGTCTGATGTATATGCTTTTGGTGTCCTGTTACTGGAGCTTTTGACTGGTAAACATCCATCACAACATCCATACCTTGCACCTCCTGACATGCTAGAATGGGTCAGAACAATGAGGGTAGACGATGGCAGGGAAGAGAACCGACTTGGAATGCTTACTGAGGTTGCTAGTGTTTGTAGCTTGAAATCGCCAGAACAGAGACCAGCGATGTGGCAAGTGTTGAAGATGATTCAAGAAATAAAAGAGAGTGTAATGGCAGAAGATAATGCAGCTTTTGGTTATTCATAGCTTTTCATACATTTGGAAGGTTGGGGACATTGGAGAAAATCACACTCAGTAAGGGTCCTTCAATCACAGTCAGAAGGGTCCTTCAACTGTATATTTGAATGTTATTATTTGCTCAGAAGATGAAGAGGAGTCGGGCGTGGAACAGAAGGGAGGAGCTAAAAATTTGAAAATCTTATTAATCTCACAAGGCTTGGCTTCGGTATTTTTTTCCCCCCTTTTTGGGTCTCCTATAAATAATTGTTTCATTTCACCTTGGAGTGACATATATGCATCATAATTTTATGAAGGCGTTTTTCATCCTTTTTACTTTTATTTTTTGGTTTTTTTGGCTTTTATGTTATCAATTCTGTCATTTGCTCCTGCTTTAAATTTAAGTGCACCATCTAACTGATGGATTCTGGTTGATGATTTTATGTACTGTCAACTTATAGATGCACAATCAATTCATATTCGTTATGGAGTACTTTGCTGTAAAACAAACTTGAATTACTCTAAAGAGATAATTGTTAAATAAATCAATAAATGATGGCAAATCACAAACCGGGCAAGGGAAAGGAATGTTGAACGCTGTGAATTGTGATAAAATAAAAAGGTGGCGGCGGCGGCACCCCCGGTTGCAGGGATTGATGGATGATGCTAAAATTGGTGGAAGTAGCGATGAGTTGGTGGGCAAATGGGCTGGCCAATCCCGTCTGCAATGGCCATTTGTACTGTTCATGCCTACTACTACAATGGTGTTTCTGACAGACAGTTAATTGGATTGATCAGAAGCGGTGCGGGCAGGAGTCAGGTTTGCTGTTTGACTTAGAGACTAAAAGGTGGGTATTGAATAAAGCTCTCCTTTGCGCATGTGCCTCAACGGGGGATTGAGAATGATGGGTCGTGGTGTCAAAGTTCGACTCTTTTGTTTGTGCCCATTTGTGACGACGGAGTCAGCCCATAGATTGTAGAGAGGCCAATTTGATATGGAGCCTGCACAAAAGTTTCTCAGTTCTCTCTATGATTGTAATTCCCAACGTAAGTCACATCCCTCTCGGGGAAGTAATTAATTTGGAAATTTATATCCAGTAAATTAATTATTTTTAAATTATTATTTTATTTTTTAAAAATCTTAATTATTTCTTTAAAAATTATTATTTGACCGTTGTTGACCTATTGAAGTACAATAATACCCTCACTAATAAAAGAATTTGTTAATTTAGATCGTTACGCCTCTACTATTGTACAATCTAAAGACATATATCCTTCGTCCACTTAAAAATACCTGTCACAGTATCACCCATTTATTTTCTTATGTCATGCATTTAAGTCCACAGGTACAATAAAAATTAATATTAAAAAAAATAATACATTAAATTTCTCTTCTTCTGTAATTCATCTTCATCTTCCTTACTCCATGTTCATCATTTTCTTCATTTAATTTCTTTTCTTTCATCTACATAATAATCGTACAATTATTATTCAAATCCAATCCTAATTTGAATCAAAATTGAAACTTAAATTCTACGTACTAAAATCCAAAAACCCTAAAGCCAAAATCTACAGCTTGCAAATGGGTGTTGGCAGAGACCAAAACCTAAATCATCTGCCTCCCTAACGTTGCTGCAGAACCATCCAACCCCTGCCGATTTAGTCATGTTATTCATTGTACGAACAACCAATCAACTCAACAATCTCAGGCGATAGCACTGCCATAGCACCCCTAAGAGCTTTGTCATTGTTCTTGTTCTCCAACAGTCAAAAGCCTCACTGATCTTCCTCTTATCACAACTATTCAGCGGTGAGACCCATCTTCTTTTGCTGCGACAATAGTATTGTAGGGTTGCGACAGCCGGGGAACCGTAGTTCGTCGTGGACATTGTCTTCCAATGGCTCTCTGCCACCCCGGCCACCCATAATTGTTATAAGGTTTGGGATTGTTATTTCAAATTTTTGTTTTGATTGTTTAATTGAACTATTGTTATTAGAAAATTAGGAAACAATGTAATTTAACATTTGAGATTACTTAATTATAAGTAGGGGTGGGCATCAACCCATCCAACCCATGAAGCGGATTCAATCCGTGTGATTTTTTATAAATTGGGTTGGGCTGATAAAATATACGAGTTGGGTTTGGTTAAAAATTTTTATCCCAACCCAACCCATCAACTCGTATATATATACAAATTATTATATAAATTATGATATTTTATATAAAAATTAAAAAAATATAAATGTAAAAAATTTAAAATGTTGAATTTGTTCTAAGGATTTTAATATTTATATTTTTTTAATTAATTTATTTATTTTTATTTACTACTTAATTAGATTATAAAAATAGACTTTTTCAAAAGCCCAACCCAACCCACAGTCAGGTTGGGTTGGGTTGAAAAATTTCAACCCGTTCTATATGTGGGTTGGATCGGGTTGAATTTTTAATTAATTTATTTATTTTTGTTTACTATTTAATTAGACTATAAAAATAGATTTTTTCAAAAGCCCAACCGAATCAACCCGACCCGACCCAATCCGCAGTCAGGTTAGGATACGAGGGTTGAATATCAACGCGACCCGTGACAACCCCTAATTGTAAGATTATGAATAATATTTAATCTTGAATTAATCATATTAGTAATAATAGATTGGCTTTACTTTATTATCGTTTATTATTTTGGTTGGGTGAATAAGTAAAGACTTTGAAGAATTCTGGATTGCATTCGATGACGGTCAATTTTGGTGAGTTTTGAAGCTTTAGATTAAGTCTCTGTAGCATTTTTCTTTTGTTCCTTAATTTTTTATATTTACATATTCATTTTCTAATACCTTTGTTGTTGTTGTAATAATAATAATAATAATAATTGATAAAATATTATTATTTTTCTATCTGTAGCTTATAATTAATTACTTTATTTATTTTTAAAAATAATTTTTAAATAAAAACAAAATTTAATCAGTTCCAAAAAAATTAACTATATAGGTGCAAAACGAAATTTTTTTATAGTATATGGGTGCATACTATAAATATTTAAAATATTTATTTGTGTTTTGAAATGCTTCAAAACCCATGAAAGTCAGTCACATAGAAATTTGACCTTTATTTTATTTTTTTTCCTTTTGTCAATTCACTATTAAAAGAATGTATAGATACCATTTTACGTTTTTTACTACTAAAAATAACGATTTTTTAAAGAATAACTGGAGGTTTTTTTTAATAAAAAGATTATTTGAAAATAATCAATTTAGGAAATATGTAATTTAAAATTTACCCATTTGCATAAGAGGGTACAGAAGCTATTTGATCCATATGATATGATTAACATTGTAAAACTGGTAGTAGAGGCGTTCTAGTCTTCTAGAATTGGTAAAACTAGAACCATTTCTTCAAAGGACGAGATTGACACACCACGGGCAGCTCTTAATCTCCAACTGAGCTTGTAGGACTGAAGATATTACATTGGACATGAATCTTCACCGTAAACAAGAACCATCTTTGCATAGATGCATGATACAAGGGATAAAAAAAAAGCCATAGTTATGAGCTAGAAAACAATTATTACACGTCTAAGATAGCATTTGGCAAGCTCTTAAAATATCTTATGTACACAAAAAATGCAATTTGGAATGACAGTTTATACACAAAACTTTGGGATTTGGCAGAAAAAATTTCACCACCTTCATCATCACCAAGAGAAGGGAGAAAAAAAAGGATAAAAAATAAAACAGAATACAACAACATGGACTAGCCCAATACGACTGTACGCCACGATGCCCTACTATCACCTCCTGTTTCTTTTGCGAGCCCATCAGCTTGACAAGATGCTTTGATACGATATGATCACCAAACAAACCCATGGTAATAACGTCAGCAGAGATACCCCACTTTGCACTGACGTATCTCTGCCGTACAACCATGGAAGAACCAACCTCCTCTTCCCTATTTCATAACATGCATTGCCTGCATCCATGAGGGAAAAAAATGTTCATAGACATAGCTTTAGCTTTCTTTTGAATTTTAAATAGAAATGTGGTAAAAGTGAGTATCAACTTCCACCATCGTCCAAAAAATAATTAGATAAATAATTGCCCCACTTATAAAACAACTGTTAGAAGCCACATTATTTTGGTAACCGAAGATGGCAGCTTGAGAACTAGTTATCAACATGTCAAAGGATTTCTGTCGATTCAGGTTTGAGCAACACATCTTCCAAGTTACCCAAGGAAAAAAGAGCTTAATCATGTTCTTCAACCTAGAATGTTATACCAGCCTTTTTTTTTTTTTTTTCCCAAAATCTTATTTTCAAAGTCATTGAATTCAAGAAAAATAATCAACTCTACGTATGCACGAATAAAGAGTTTCAGTGTCTCTATCAATCTCGATTAAAAAAAAAATAGTAAGAAAATTACCTGCAGCCTTTCCCATTCTCACTTGTTGATAGGTCAGATAATATATGACAGTCCAGATGTATATACAGGAAAAAGAGAGCCGGTGAATATGTGGTTATCATCTCACATCATATCAACTAGAACCTGTGGGCGAGGTCTAGACTTCATGATTGTCTCATCACTGTGCTTGATCCATTCCGAGAGTTTCCATGGCTTTTGCCACTTCCATTTGAACTGAAGCAGCCACTGATGATGGCTCCTCTTCCACCTCCAGAGTTTTCCAGGTTGTCCTACAGTTGCCAGTTTCTTCATTGACAAGTGACCAACCGGAACCATCTGCATGAAAAATCATCTCTAGCTTGTTGATCAAGACGAAAGACTACAATTGAAAAGACAAAATTTTGCAAAAAGATTACCTTTCGTGTCTGGTCTACAAATGCTGCTGACTCTCGAACTGAACCATTAACAATCCCAGGTGTAAATTTGAGTTGCTTTGGTGCTGGAAGTGACACAGGAGATAAGGGTCCACTCATGTCATCTGCAAAGTGCTTCGATGAATTCCATGAGCTTCCCTGCTGGATTCCCTTCAGAAGTGTAAGAGCAACAACAGAACTAAAATACGGAGATGAAAATCCAAAATTCAGACAGAACGTGATGGTGATTCTCATTCTAGCCGTAAAACATCTAGTTTTACATCATTGTGTATTGTCCCAGATGAATAAAGGACATAAAGTTAATAGAAGATAATCTTGCAAACATCATTATGCTCTACATGTTGACCTTGCTGTTTAACTCGAGAGAGAAATATCAAATTTCCTCGTGCCAACTTATTGTGAGAACAGGGTGCACCGGTGCAGTGTGCAATATAAGTAACGATGTAAACATAAAATGTTGAGCAGAAAATCTAACCGAAGCTGAGCTAGCCAAGGCAATGGTAACAGCCTGCTCTCTCATCCTTTGCTCCTTCACTAGTTCTTTTCTTTGGGCTTCACTTTGCTTAAGTAAAGCTACGAGGTCATTTAGTTGCTCTTTGATCTCTTTAATTTCTGTATCTTTTTCCCACAACTGGAATCTGTTAACAGATGAGCACAGCAAACATCAACATAAATGAAAGGAATACACTCATAGAAAATGCACATAGTTGATCCCAACCAATGATGCCGAAAGCCAAAGATTCGTTACATCACTTAAGAAAGACAAGTTTTTTTTTCTCTTTTTAATTTATGAATTTGTTCTCACAGTACAGTCAACATTTTGTATATGTGGAATACCCAGACAAAAACAAGAGAGATCTAAAATCTTGTTCTCTAACTAACAGGCACGACATAAAAACATGGCAATTTAAAGGTAAATAGAGGTCCAGGAAAGTTGCAACTATAAATTGCCAGTATTACTGTGTAAAAAAGGGGGAAGAACGGAAATTATCCATAGTAGATTCACATTGGAAATCAGGAATTTTTTATAATCATTTTAGGAATTAATAGTTTAACTTCTGGCAGTCATATTATAACTCGATTTTAAATTCTATCACCTAGGTAAGTGTGAATAAATCAACACAGACCCGATAAGATACAGTAACGGCCATGACAGGAATAAAGCAGAAATGGACTTGCTGATTCACATAAAAGTTTATGAGAAGGCTTGTGTTATTTCTTGTTTCTTACCTGTACAATTTCTGTTGTTTTTATTAACTCAGAAATGTTGAAATTTTTCTAATCAAATATCTTTAATGAAGATCATGAGAGGGTGTTTTGAAAGAACTTCACTAGTCCAATAATTCAGATCCTCTAGGTTGTGTGTATACCTTGTTTCTGCAGCAACATTGAACATATATTGAAGCAAATTTTTAGCATCTCCCATAAAGCGTAAATGGTTCCAACGTCCACGACCAACTAAGGCACGTTCCCTTTCTTCTGCCTCTGAAAGTTGAGAAGCCATTTCCACGAGTGCTTTTGAAGACATGTTCAGCATGTTCTCCAGAGAAGCTATTCTCTCCATTCTTGCATTTGGTGACAAGGACGACAACCTAAATGATTAGAAAACAAACATGTCAGAAGAAGAGAATCTATTCTTTTTAGAAATTAACACACTTAAAAATCAGAAATACACTTCTATTGGTGATCAGTTACTTACAGTATAAAGTACAAGGTTAAGGTATCTTCTCAGAATTTCCACTTTCATACATGGCATATGGGGAAAAGTTAAGTAGACTAGGGAAAAGGAAAAGAAAAAGGAATACTATGTACCTGGAATGTCCATTTTTCCCTCTCTGTGGACTATGCCCGTTTAAAGATAGCTGGTCCACTTGTTTCAGTATGGTTAACTCATCTGCCAATGCAGCTTGTCTGCATTTTTATTTAAATCAATTAGCATTTCGTGAAAGCTCACAATAGATAGCAAGTACAAGGAAAATAAAGGATTGAAACATACACTTGGCTTTGCTTTTCATATTTGAAACGAACTTCATGCACATTTGCAGAAACTTCTAGCTCATGTTCAAGCCACTTTTGCAGAGATTTTTCATTGCTCTAAAAACAAAACAAAAAAATAAATATGTTCTAATGTTATCTTTGTAGCATAAGTAGTATTAAATTCTATAATGAGAGAACTTCAGGTGGCTGCCATTTAGGTTGAACAACCCAGTCCAAGAGTTATCAGGTTAGAAAGACTACAAATTCAAATATTGCGTATAGTTCAAGTAGATAGATGACACACTAATGTTAAGTGCAAATAGTCTACCTGCCCAGTTGGTGTCGTATATCCAGTGGAATTAACTGAAAGAAATGCACAACAATCATTTAGGAAAATACAGAAAGATGAATAATTACAAACCTGAAAGTGAAAAAAGGAAAAAAAAAAGGGGGAAGAAGAAGAAGAAAAGAAATTCACCTGAGTTTTCACGTGCAGATGACTTGCGAGCTTCCAGCAACTCTTTTAGCCTTTTGGTAGCAATTGCTGCTTCCTCTGTCTTTCTTTGAAGAACCTGCATGAGAAAAGTAAGATGATTAGCAATAATATGAATCTCTATAACATATTTAATACACACATGCACCACCAAAAAAAAAAAAAAAGGGGAGAGTCTTGACAATTTTGGCAGAAACAGACTTATTCTGTATCAGCTTCTATCTTATTCCTCACTCTTCTTTCAGCAAGGCTTTATTGTTTTATTCTTTTTCTAATTTTTCATCTTTTCAGAAAATATCAGGATATTCCTAAAGACAAATGGAAGGTTGTTTTCATCTTACATGCATCAAGACAAAAAGATAATGATACTTCAATGTCTACATAAACTTTTGCCAGACAAAACACATTACCATTTTCTGGCGTTGATTCAGTGCTTCAAGTTTATGTCGCTCAAACTCATTTTTCCTCCCCTCCTTCTTGAGCTGCTTGGAAGATATGAAAATAAGAACTATGGTAAGAACTATATGTATGAATTGCAAAAAAACAAAATAAAAGATATGCCAGCATAATAAAAATAGATTGCTAAAATATTCCAGAATAAGTAAAATAGAATGTTTTTTTAGCAATCATAAGTATAAAAATCGATATAGCAAAAAGTACATCAACGTATTACTAAGTAACATATTAAAGGCTTGATTAGGTTGAAGAAAGCAATGAAAGATTTAGGATTGTGATAAGTCCCTCTTTTTAGTCCAAAATAAGTCCTTAAATGATATGATCTTTTGAAATATTACAAAAAAAATCCATAAAATGTGAAAATTTGGAGACAAGTGCAGCCAGTTCACATATTGACATCACATAATGAGATCCATTAAAACACAATAACATCCCCATACCAAAATAATAAATATTCTTCTTTTGATGATTAAATTTCTACATTTCGAGTTTCAGCAGATATACCTTTTTTTGTCAGAAAGTTCCTAAAATTTAAAACAATATGTTTACTTCAAAGTAATATTAACTCCAAGTTTCAGTCCCAATGAAGAAAGAAATCTGCTCTTGTTGGCAGGGACATGTAACAAGTATTACATTGTGTTACTTCAATCAGACAGTATAAATTTCCAAGCCATGCAAAATAAACCTCTGCATCAGCTAAACAGACTCCAATCAAACAAGAGCATTAGTGGCACAGAGAATGCCCTTTCGCTCACCCAAGATCTTGAGTTTGCAATAAATTAAAATACATTTATGAAACAATTTTTGAGAAAAAGCCTTTCTTTGTTTTGCCAATATTAAAAAGGAAAAAGTGCATAACCATTGTTACAGAATCACCTGCAGCAATTCCTTTTCTCGGGAGGCCTTCCACTGTCGAAATTGTTCTGCCTCCTGTTTGATTTTATTCTGCAACTGAACCTACAACATGAAATGTGGAACGGCCCAACAGATCCAAGGATTGTCAATATATAACAGTATATCCTGCATATCTGATCTGAACTTGGCATAAGCACCTAAAAAGTAGGGAAAAAAAAACCTAACCTTTTGAGCCTTAATAGACTGAATTTCAGCTTGTAGCCGCTTTGCTGCTTCATCACTTTTATGTTTTTGCTTTAAAAGCTCAACTTGGCTTTCTTGTTTTTTCTTAAGCTCTAAAATCTGCTCGTGCAACGATATCGTGTAACAGTTAAGCAAGAAATCTAATTAATGACAGCAGAATAAGACTAAATAAAACATAATGTCACCTGAGCTTCGAGTGCTTTTAATTTCAGAGTATGACCATCTTGCATTTTCTGAGTATGTCCATCGGAATTTGCCGCAAGGTTCTCTATTTCAGCCAGCAAACGATCTCTCTCTTGCTGCGGTGGTACTTTACAACATCAGCTAGAAGCATTTAAGCATACTAGATGCTGAAAATACTAGAATGTACAACTTAACCTGCACAATCCTTTTCTCTCCTTCAAGTTCCATAATTTTCTTCCCGAAGTGATGCCTGAGAGCTTCGGTATCAACGTCACCAAAAAGTTTCATCTCAGACTGCAAAAGTAAAATGGTCAGAGCAGATGCTTTTGTATCTAAATGTTAACTAAAACATAAGGGATGTTTAGGACGAGGCAAGATTTGGTTTATGTAAAATGATCTTATGGGTTGCCACAAGGATGATATAGGCTTGATTCTAGACAAATTTCAGATCACATGGTGAAATCCCCAGCAGAAACAAATTTCATTGTGATGCTGTTTATATGTTGGTTGGGGTTACAAGTACTCCGGCTTCATGCCTACAACTAAGTGTGACTAAAATAAAGACTATAAATGAAACCTCTTTCTGCTCCAAACGTTTGTTTAACTCATTCAATTCTTTATCCATGGTATTCTGCCAAAGTGCATGCTCCCATTCTTTTGCTACTTCCTCAATTTCTGAGGAATTTCCATCTGCACAAATAGGCAATGGTGAGAAGCAGAACAAGAAGAAAGACAGAAAAGTAGTGCGAACAGTGGAACAAATCAAACTAGTAACAGATAGACAATATGGCACACTTTGACTCACTTACTCTGCAACCCAAACTGGCAAAGTGTAACAAAAGCACCTATGTGGGGATCAATAAAAAGATTCTACAAAACAATGGCCACGCAATACATACAAATGGGAGCTTGGGTTGAAACTCATTCAATTTCACTTCTTATACAATTTTTGTACGTGGTTTTTCCTCATAGAACTAAATTAGTGGTTTACCTGATACAGCTTCATCCATCTGATAATCAGATGAGTCTATACTCTGAAAGCCCCTCTTGAGTCCATCACTTTTGACAAAACTGACTGGACCTTCCTGGAATGTACCAAAAGGAAAAAAAAATGATATAAACCCTGAAACCTAAATTATGCCAAAATGACACCTAACTAATATAATAAAGATAAACAACTATATTCTATTAGCATTAAAGAATATGGATAATATTGAAATTCATACAAGAGGAGAATAATTGTTTCGGAAAAACAAGAAGTTTCATTGACATTCAAAACCTAAATAAGTAGGGTTCCAATGGACATACTTGAGCATCAGTTTCACAGTGCTCCACAACAGCACGTCTGCTGCGATATTCATGAAGTTCTTGACAAAGGTCCTCATTAGTAGCCTCTAGCCAAGCAATTCTTCCCTTTAGAACCTGTTCAACCAAAGACGTTATTTACACCACCAAATCAAAACAAACAACTAACTTTGAGCAAACAATATTTTTCTGTAAAGCATAATACCTGCACTTCATCTGACGGAGCTCCTCCAGCACGAGCACAAAGTTCAGCTTGCAAGTATTTTAGCTGCTGGCGCAACTTTTGCATATCACTGGATATTAAATCTCTATTGACCTGTACAAAAACTTAAGTTTAATTTTTCTTATCCTACAAATGAGATAGGAACTAGAAACGATCAAGATTCTCAATCCACATATAGCATTGTAGGGTCAAAACTAATGGAAGTCACATGAAAAAACTTACAACAGGCTTATTCTGAATATTGCGAGCACGATTTGCATATTTGAGAGTGTTCAGACTTTCCTCAGCATTGATATCAGCGGGGCTTATGCAAGCTGAAAGAAGTGATAGTAAGGCAGAATGAAAGAATTATTTTATTTCAAAATTTGGACTTATATTTATATCCAATCAAGTGTCCGACTAATCTCTTGAAGGTTTACCTATCATAACAGTTTTGCTGTTCCCACCAAGTGAATCCTGCCAAAACGCACAAGTAAAACATAAATCAGAGAGTTCAGAATGAAGATGATAAAATGAATCAACCAGAAACGAATCTCAGTATTTAGTTTCTTCTTCATTTCATAGATAAAAGTAGATCATATTTCATTAACTAAAGGCCCATAACACAGAATTGAAGACCATTATTGACAAAAAGACCTTATCTGTGCCGTCAATAAACACAGCAGTACTCTGATTGTATCTGATTGCAAAATGATTTTGCATACATAATTCATGTAGATTTGTGACAGATACAAGACAAGCAGTTACCATACGCTATTAAACAACATACCAGAAGATCTATAAAAGCATCTTAGTCATCCAGATGCCAGATATATATGATTTACATAGGATGAATGGCCACATTTAGATTGTGAAGAAAAATATATGCATGGCATTGTGTACCAATGATATAACTGACATAGCTAGAGGTAGATATACGCTTGTATGGTTCTGATATCAGGTCGTCACTTAATAAGACAATCCCAGCAATGAAATTTAGCAGTAAACCTACACACTCGCTCTCAATAAATGTGTGAAATACATATCAATATAATATGAATCTTGCCTGCAAGAGTCGAGTCAATTTACTGTCTCGGTAAGGAACATGCACACCCTCTCTACGCTTTTTCTCATCTCCTAGCGCACTGATGACATTACCAAGTGCTAGAAGCCCCCTGTTAATGTGAATACCTATTCAGAAAATAAAATTAATAAACTATCACCATAATTAGAACATGTATGAATATTAAGAGATAAAAAGAGATACACCAACCTTCTTTCAATCGAAGACCATCAGAACCTGTTCTTTTAGCTCTTTCTGATCCAGCCAGATCAACCAAATGGAGCTTTGCACAGAAATATTCTTCATCCATATCCTCATCTGGAGTGCCATTATCAGGAGAAACTGAATGGAGTTTGCGCATTTGTTCTAAAGTGATTGTGAAGATTGCATGGGACCGACTTTTGTAAACATGCAGAGGAACCACATACTATTAGATTATGAAGATTCACTGATTAGTTATAACAAAGATACCAACCATTCATGCAATTGGAAAGTATCATTCGAATCTACATTTCCTCATCCAAAAACAGGATGGATACATTACATTTTTATCAATGACAATGTGATATAGATTCTTGCTTCGGGAAAAATAGCTATTTCTGGAGCTAAGTATACAAAGGGAAAATGTATCATGATCAATGCTAGAGCTAAGTTTCCTTAGTAACAACATCAATTATGACATGACCATAATTGAACATTCTCAAGCCAGCACTACAGTGGATCTATGGGGGAAATTAAAAAAAAAGTTTTTAAATGAGTATACAATCGTTAGTCTGAGCATAATATTTAACTAGTGGGGGATGAAAACTTTGGATTTTCATGATCTACCTCGACTGGTTGTTCATATTTGTACTCCCTGTTGCACGGCTCAAAGATCCTTGCTCCAGACAAGCAGCCATCTCCTGTAACGTATTAACAGCAACCTCAGTTGATCCTGCAAGTGTTATGACTCCATTTGATGATTCACGAATTTGTATTGGCGGCCTCCCAGAAATGGAAACTTTCCCAGCATGTCCATTAGCAGTCACTGACTTGCTTACAGATACAGAATCCAGCAAGTCCCTCACTTCTTCCTTCAAAATCTTCAAATTTAAAACCTCTAATTAATTCCTCGGTGAGGAAATATAAAACCAACAAAACAGCAGTCTTTGACAAAACATAGATGGTCAAGCCATCATATTCAAGCAAGAAACCAATAGGATCAGAAACAAGAAAAATATAAACGGCAAGTGACTTAGAGAATCTCTGGCACACAATAGAAAAGCAAACCATAAGATGAAAGTACCTCAATGAAAGAAACATGTAATTGGAACTCCATTTGATGTCTCAATGTCTCAATTTTGTTGAATAGAGCATTCATAACTTGCGGAATTAATCCTGTCTGGAAGCCTTCTCTGAGGCCAGTACCCATGGTGTATGTTTTGCCAGATCCTGTCTGTAGGACTTTTACACATCAACTCATGTAAAACTTTGTTAAACTTAAGACCGCTTTTGAACAGGATGGATATTACCTGACCGTAAGCAAGCACAGTAGCATTATATCCTTGGAATAAACCATCAACAAGAGGAGCCACGCACTCTCCAAACATGGCAGATGATGGAGAACCACCATTCCCATAGACATGATCGAATGTGAACGAATGTGTTCCAATTTGTACCTGCACCACGCTCCACGGTCATTAATGTAGTAAGCTGTGCATTACAAGTAGCAAGAAAATCCACAGAAATCTAATTACATAAATATACACTACATCAAAATCCGTTTAATCACCCGTCCATGCAACATACTGAAATGAGCTAGACATTCTTGAAACCGAAAAAGAGCAAGGCTTCAAACGAGCCAGCTTTGCCTCCATAATTGTATTAACCAGAACAATTGGATGCTTCAACCAAATATAAATTGTTGACGCATTTTTAAAATCTCAACATTCAATATCCAACTTTCCATAAAAAGCAGCTCAGCGGATAACTTCCTCCACTTGCGTAAAAGCAAGCACGATACCGCAAAATTAAGTACTAAAAATAATAAAATATTAAAAGAAACAAAAGAAAATGACCATGCAGAGAACCTCTTTTATTCTTCAACCTCATGACCACACAATGCATATATATTCAGAGTAAACATTCACAACAACTAAGCAGAGAACGAAGGCGGAAATTAACAAAGTGGATTCGTTTAATTAACTGAAGTCCGAAGGTGCGTTTAGTCACCTGAGGGTTTCCATGAGTAACGGCGACACATTCTTTACAGCCCTGGGCACGTTCATCGCCGATTAACGGACGTACATGAACGGCCACCTTCACACTACAATTCTCCGACGCCGTATCCATGAACAAACTTTAATTATTCGGGCTGCGATTAATATGCTGCAATTAATCAGAATGACTTCGTCTAATCAGTTGAGATTAGGATCCAAGAAAATGATGCAGCAACAGAAGAGAAGAGACAAATAGGCTGTGCTTTTAACTGAGAGAGAAGTAGCGGTTGGTTAATCACTAAATGTTTTTGCGTTTGGTGATTGGGAAAGTGGAGGAAAAACAAATGTAATTAATTATAAAGACTAACGAGTAACTCTAACAAGAGGTTGGAGGAGGCGATAATAAGAGCATCAAGTTGCTAAAAAAAAAAAAAAAAAGAATGGCATCATTCATTTTCCTTGTTCGTCACTGCTCCGCTCTCACTTTTCTACTCTCATTAACACTGTCCGTTTCTCTGACTCTTCCTGTTAGGTGTGTACTTTGGTATCTTCCTTTCGTCTTTTATTATTATTGTTATTATTATTATTATTTTTACTGTTTTGCCCCTATTTAGCGGCTGTGCGGTCTGTGCCCGTGGGATCCACTCCTCTAAAGTCCAAGCCCCTCTTGGCTCCCTCTTATTGCTCCAGTCATTTTTTTCTTTCTTGGATGCTTACTAATTTATTTGTATCCTCCAAGTGAGAGATTTTGTTGTTTCCTAATATCATTATTGCGCTCGTATTTTGTTATTAATTGATGACGTTTGGTTATTATAATTTAGGGATGCACTAGCGATACCAAACTAATTATGATGAAGCATAAATTGTGGCCTTTTTTTGGTCCTACCCATTTATGTTAATTTATAATACATGTTGACTAAAACACACACAAAACTTTGCTGAAAATTAAACTGAATTGTGAATAAAAATAGTTATGGGTACCGTAGGACTTGTAGGGAAGGGTCATTATCAGATACCTCCGCTGAGGCTATGGGTTGTCTTGCTTAGATAGATGCACATACTGTACTCATTTGATTTAAATCTCACCCGATTACATCGAAATAAAATTGAAAGTTTATTGCAAGAAAGAGATGATGGTGGCGGTCGACTCTTTATTTATTACCGTGTACTTCGTTTTGGGCTTATTAATGACGCGGTAGGTAATAACAATTAATTGTTACACTAAATAGGTTGGTTGGTGTTGGGTCAAGCGAGGTCTAACAACTGTCGCTGTTATTATCGTTAATGGATCACGTAATGGCAGTTGCTCAGCGAGCGCAGGTACCAAATCTCTGTTATTTATAATGGTTGATATTGAATGAGTAAGTTGCCACAGACTTTAAATCAAACCTGTATCCATTTCAATTTATTTACACATGAATTCGAGTTTATAAAATTAAGATTTTAATGCAAGAAATAATTAGTAGATCACAAAAGATCACTCGGAAGCTGGCAGTGGCTTTGTTTTGTAACTGTAGGGGCACGAGGCACAGAGAAGGAAGGGGAAGTGTTGCATATGGGAAAAAGGGGAAAGAACCGAAAGCGAAAGGAACATAAAAACGTAGCACAAACGAATATCTGTACAGGATACATCATACAATAAATTAAGCAACCGCAAAAGAAATCTGGGCTGGGCCCATATCACATGCTCCTTAAAATTTCACTATTCTATCATGAGCTGGTCCCAATCCCAGACATTCACTCACTGTCGCCGCCACCGTCAACAGCATTACAGCAGAAGCCTCTATTTCGTTATTGGTAAGTTATAAGTTTCTTCCCACTTTTATCTTATTGTTTGTCTAATTGTCTCAGCCACAAATGGTTAAAGAGAACTTTACATGCTGAACGTTACCAGAAATAAAATGATCACAAAACCCACAACAGTTGCATTCTTGGCATCTTTTGCAATTCAAGTTAATTATCAATTATTATTTATGTATATTCAGATCATCAATTAATTCGATGGAATTTTAAATGATATACATAGGCTCTAAAGCATACGTGTCTCTGTGTGTGTGTGTGTGTGTGGGTTTCTTTTTGTAGTAAATTGAAACATAGTCAAGTCAAGTTAATTCTATTTGGCAAAAAAAAAAAGGTCAAGTTAATTAATATTTGTATGGTTAATAATACGAGCAGCGCTTTGCACTTTTACTGCCTCGAAGTGATGTATTCTCTAAAGCTATGCCTTTTTTTTTTTTTTTTCAATTATGAATATAATCACATTGCTTGAATGTGATTGTGGTAACATTGAAGGGAAGCTAATTAACTACCCCACAAAATTGACTTGCTTACATAACTTTTGCTTCAATCTTCTTTGTTTGCAAGAAACAAATAAAGAATTAGAAGTAGCAAAAGAGAGATAAAGTGTAAAGATCTAACGACTCAAACCTTTTATCACACCTAACTCGCACTTCCTTAGTATCAACCGTTAGCTTCGGTGCTATCTAAGTAACCATAAACTGATAGCCCCCACCCCCAACTCAATATTTTACATTCCAATAATGTCATTTTGATTCAAATTTGTTAGTTTAATGATGTGATGTTAGGTTAACAATAACATAATCTTCATCGACATATCCGACCAACTTTTAAATTTTGTCCCAGAAAAAGCTTGGCGTTAAGATTAATTAATGAAAAATTCTTGTATCAGATAAGAATAGTTGGGCAAAAAAACTCTCAAATGTGTGTATGCTTTTCACGAGAGTTGAGAAGTCATAGTTTGAATGTTTATAGAATAGATAGCTACTAACTACAAACATTAAGAAAGGGGAATGGCTAGCTTAAATTGCAGGGGAATGATACATATCCACTTAACACCGACCGATTCTTTTTCTTTACTAGAACGCAACACCAACGGTCAACGTCTCATGAATTCATAGATCACAAATTCCTAATTAAATGTTTGTATTCAGACTGCGGCCAAATATTGTCAAACCATATTTCATTTAAGGAAGTACGATCATTAATTAGAATTTGTTGATGGTCAATTTCTATTACTTATGATGGAGTGTCACATGTCTCGGAATGGAGAGAAGTCAAGATCTTCACTCTTCAGAATCCCCTTTCTTAGAGGGATCTATTACATTTGCCCTTCGAGACTTTGGAGCCTATAAGGGTGTGGAAAATATTCAAGGAAACACCAAATAGAAAAGGAAAGAGAATTGAGATCATAATTGACCCAGACAAAATTAGGTTTCAGGATTTATCTTTCTCTATCTAAATTGACTCATAGTTTTGATGTGACAGAACTTTCAATATGTTTGTGACAACTCATCTCATAGACCAATGGGCACGCTACAACTAATCACCTTCCTCTCCAGGCAAGCTCAGATGATTCTCTACTGATGAAAGAGACATCACATCAACTAGTGGTCTCGAGGAAACTAATAAGTATGACCAACTCCAAAATTAGAGAGTACGTGACTTCTTTAAGATACTTATGATCCAACAAGGGCATACCACTTATAAAGTATCCTTAACTCCTAACAAACTCAAAGAAGCCACCAATCAAAGGAGTACAGGTGTGCGACCATGATAAATATATTAAGGGCTCCAACATTTGAGTTTAAGAACACTTTACTATCATGCCCATATCTAATGAGGGGTTGGACAATGGATCTCTCCCACGTGTTCACATGAACTCAAAGGCACCCTCAGGGACTCCCTATATAAAAAAATCAAGTTCATAAGTAAAAGGGATTATTTTCTTAATAACTAATCTTCTTTGCAAGATTGATTTCTAATCACTCTTCACTCTTAAACCAACCTAATTTGACCCTCGAAGTGTCATCACCGACCATTCAGTACCAACTTCTAACGGTGTTCTCTTTTTTCAAGTCGTTAAGACACCTACTCCATCATAGATGCCCTGAAATAAAGTTTTTTTTTGTCATTCCTCAATCACCCCAAAAGGCTAATATTCTCTAATGTTTTACCTCTTAAAAAAGGGGCTACAGCAGAATTGTAAGAGAATATGTAAGAGCTTCAAAGTTGCTATGTTAAATATTCAAATTATCCATGTGAAAAAGTAAAAAATTTTAAAATATTTTTTCGATATTGAAGAAAATTCAACATCGAGTAATCGCCTGATTATTTTCTGATTTCCAATGAAGTACACCTAGGTGACATTCGTTAATTAATAAATATTACCCTCTTTTTGACCCTGAATATGTAAATCCAACTTCGAGGGTGGAGACTGGTGTGCCAGTGACTCCGAGATTTGCATCATAATTAATGTTAGTATTGAAATGGAATTAAGAATCAAGCAGACAGATCACGTGCAGCCCCTCTGTCCCAACTGTAAAAAAGTATCCAATGCAAAATTCTTTTGTAATCTTAGGTATGTGTGAAACATGGGAAGGATCAAAGCGCCACAGTCATTCTCACCTCTGTGTTTAACACGAATATCTAGTGTTTGATCAATAATTTTGCATGGACTATAACTTTGGTGAATTTGATCATTTAACTGGTAAACCTACGTAAATGATTTAATATCAGCACGCACTTACCGGATTAAGCTCTTCACTTTTGATGACATAAGAAAAATTTAAGATATACCGTCTACTTTTTGTTCCACTAAAAGAGCAAGAAGTGGAGAAATTAGAGAGAGCTCTCTTTATTCTCATCTCTCTTTCTTCTTTTTCAATATGCAGTATATGTGTTCTTTTCTGAGAAAATAAAGGAAGGAAGAATTAATGTCATTGTGCTTGCTTTCAGTTCCAGCTCATGTGGGTCTCTGCTCACATGCAAGCATTTTGATCTCATCGATCACCTATTTTTCTGACCCTTTTCAGATTGTTCATTGTTCCCCACAATCCACTAATTATTAGCTTTATTGTCAATACCAGTGATTTTTACACAAAATCTAATAATCTATCATAAGCTCTAACTGGTATCCAGTGGAAGTGCACTAATTAAGAACATGAATGATTAATTAATTTCTCAACTTATAATTATTGCATTAATTCTGCAACGCGCTGTGCTAATTCAATTTCAAGCAGCATTGGAAATCGGAATTGTGGGAATCCTATACGTATAAATGATGTTTTCAGATCAATAACAATAACACTTGACGATAGCGGTCCTCTTGTTAGCCAAGACTTTCGTTTTACTTTTTATTGTGAATCATCAATCATCACAGTTTGTTTTGTAGATCAAAGCAACGTCTTTAATCGTTTTATGTATCTCAGAACTTTATCTTTCTTTTTCTTCTTTACAACCGAGCTTTGAATATTTGACAACTTGACCATGCATGTGCGTTGCTGCATTTTTTTCATCATGCATTCCTGCTTTATATATTTATAAAGATATTCTGTAATTGTGGAAAACTTTTCATCGTTTTCATATCCTAGTCAAAAAACAACTGAACGTCATTGGTTGCAAGACTTGCAGAGATATATCAACAAGCCACATGTGCTTTTTACTTAGGACGAGGATTCTCTCATGATTTGATTGTGTAACAAATAATTTGATTATTAATTAGTAGTTAATAAATAAAGTTAAATCTTATCCATACACTATCACTAAAAGACACATGACAAAAGATTTTAAAAAATTTAGTTGAGCTCAGATCAAAAGAGGATCATATTCTTTTACCTAAACAATAAAATTAATATGGTACAATATCAACTTCTTCAAAGACGTATACTGTAAACAACTGTTCGCAGGGGTGAATTAGAAAATTGTAATTGATCCATTATTAATAATTCATATTTTACACATGTTCGGGGTGTGTTCATGTTTTTCAGAGAATGTATTATTGTTCCTTGATCCTTTCTCCCCGTATTTATAGTTAAAAATTTTCGCACCCATAATTATAATGACATAAAGATTTTTTAGTTCCCACTGGATAACTATAATTCTTGTAGTTTTTGATTTAATACGACAAATAAGGTAGGACCTTAATCAATCAATAATCAATAATTCCTATAGTTGTAATTCTAATACGACTAATAAGTCTTGTTGTTTTGATTTAATAGGTTAGTACGACAGAATTATGCAAATTTAAAGTGGGAAAACAATGAAAAAGTGGCCTGCGGACATTTGATTTATATGTTATTGTCACAATAATTTTTATCAAATAATGTAGAGCCTACGCATATAAATTCTTGTTTTGTTGGGAAGGTTAGCAATAAGAGAGACATGATGTTACCTCTAGTCTAAAAGACTTTTGAATTCATTGCTGAAATGTCTCGAGAAAGAAAAAGAAAATGTTAAATGTACTTAATTAAACATGAGCATCACATCATTAGAGTGATTGATTATCCTCAAAAACACGGATCCTTTAACATATTGACTGTGATATCAATTGATTAAAAATGATTCAGCTGAGGACTATCGGATAATTAGGGCCACTTATAATAAACCCTATCTAGGTGGTCTTAAAAATAATGATGATTTAGATAAGGAAAACCCATAGATTTTAAATTTCACAATATGAAAAATAATACTCCTTTTCCATAAAAAAAAAAAAAAAAAGGGACGTGGTAGCTGAAAGAGTGGTCAAATGGCCCATTGCGACTTTGACGACGCTTCATTATTGGGCTCAGAAAAAGCGAGTCGGCACAAGCCCAAAAATGGGCTTCAAATAAGGATGGGGCCAACGCAAATAATTGTGATTTGAATAGAGAAAGCAAACATCATGTGATGGCGCACACAATGGCGTAGTTTCCACGCTAGGAAATAGAAAATTGCAAATACCATTGACTTTCGAGGGTCATTTGTATCCAAAAACATAAAGAGGACAAGACCCATCGAAACGTTTCTTGACCCTCCCCCCCGACGATCGAATCTGGACCGTGCAACCACAAGGCAGGACCTCACAGAACAGGGGCATAATTGGACGACAATAAAGAGAATCAAGACGCAAAATAGCAATTTCCAATCTGCAGCAATACGCTTCTTTGCCCATCAGCCCCATCTTCACTTATAGCCCAAAAAAAAAAAAAAAAAGGAGAATAATAATTCATTTTCATTATTTAGTGTTTTTGAGAGCGAGTAAAAGAAAAGGAAAGAGCGATGTCGGGAGGCATAGCACGTGGTCGGCTGGCTGAGGAGCGAAAGTCGTGGCGTAAAAATCATCCTCATGTCCGTACGCACCAAATTGTTGTTATTTGTTTGTCTTTTGTTTTGCGTTTTGACGAATGTTTCTGTGTGAATTCTAGGGTTTCGTGGCAAAGCCTGAGACGTTGCCGGACGGTTCGGTGAATCTGATGGTGTGGCATTGCACTATTCCCGGAAAAGCCGGAGTAAGTAACGGACTGGAAAGGAAACCCTGCTGTTTCAATTATTATTGTTATTATTAACTTCCTTTTTATTTACTGTTTTATTTGAATGCTTGGTCAATTCAAGTTATGAAATCTTTGGCTGGTGGAGTTTTTATGTTAAATATGAATTGATTCATTTTTACCGTAAACGCTAGCTATTTTATGTGCTTAAGGTTTCAATGGAAGAATGGTTAGTTTCTGATTTATAGTTTCGTGTATTTCATTAGTAGACGAACAGTTAAAATCTCAGTGTAGGTGTAATGGGATTTGAACATTAACTGTTTGGATCATCAGGCTATTTTGGTTGTATAGGATTCAATTTATGCTTCTTTTTCTTTGGGGGTTTTACATTTCTGTCATTTTGAAGTCAATGCTGTGAGATCTCCATCTAAGCAATTTGCTGGGATGTTGGTTAGTCATCGGATGTCTATATTGTTAAATAAGCACTACAAGTTCCGTTTATATGTTGTCATGTTTCTGTTGCGTAATCAGACAAGTTGACGACAATGTTCAATAACAATTTCGCCCTTCATTTTGCCTTATTATGGTTTTGGTGCTAAATATATTCTCTCATTTTTGTTCTACAATTCTAACAGTTGTCCTTATAATGTATGAATTTGTGCAGAATGGGACTTATGTTGATTTTGGGTTTGGGCTACAAATCTAGGTTTGGTTTGTAGACTAGTAAATGTTGGTAATGTTATTTGACTAGTGATTGCCTTTTTGTAAAGAGCTTCATATTATCTTGTTGTTGTATTTTTGTTTCATTAGTCTATTTAATAGTTATTTGATTTTCACTTGCCATAACGCATGGTATACCTTTTGCTATTTTTCCCCATTCCCCTCCATTTTCCTCACCTTAGAATATGTTTCTGCTTCATCTTTGTTATGTCTATGTTTATGATGATACGGCTTTGTTTATGCTACCTTTTTTTTTTTTTTTTCGTTATAGATATGTTGTCAATAACTTAGCATTGTCATTGATTTGATGATGAATAGATAGATGGAACAAACACACACACACACACACACAAAATCTATATGTATATATAAATTAATAATGAATATACTAGTTCTTTCTGGGGAAGATTACAAATTTGTTAAGTAATTTCTGATAATGTTATGCTTCTAGACTGATTGGGAGGGTGGTTTCTTCCCACTCACTCTCCACTTCAGCGAAGATTACCCTAGCAAGCCACCAAAGTGCAAGTTTCCGCAAGGATTTTTCCACCCTAATGTCTATCCATCTGGAACTGTTTGTCTATCAATCCTCAATGAGGACAATGTGAGTACCTTCTGCTGCTTTTGAAAAGAAGATTGGAGTTATGTTGGTGTGATTAATGTCTAGTGTTTACTTAATCCAAAGGTTACTCAGCGCACTTTTGTCATTTGTAGGGGTGGAGACCAGCCATCACAGTGAAGCAAATTCTTGTCGGTATCCAAGACTTGTTGGACCAGCCAAATCCTGCAGATCCTGCACAAACAGAAGGTTATCATCTCTTCATTCAGGTATGTGTAAGTTTATTAGTATTTTAGTTATTTATTTGAAGCCTTGGTGTAATCTTAACAGAAAAATGACAAAGCCTTGTACCATAGGAAGAATACTGTTCTTATGTTTTGCTAGGTGTTAATCAGATAGTGTTTATAGAAGACTATGAGGGGAAAGAAGGTTTTTATAGTGAAGGGCTGCAGAGTCCTTTGCGTGACAATGCTACATTTTGAGCGGTTGATCTAATTATTTATAAGAGAAGTTTTATTGCAATTGGAATTTTCTGCATCAAATTCATTCAATTAGCCAACCATTGTCATCAGAAATGTACCAGTTCAATGTACCCAAACTCATTGACCACGCTTCATTGAATAATTTTAAATGTTTTTAGTGGCAATACAGGCTTAAATGACAATTCAGCAATTTCAAGTCTTGTAATGCCAAAATCCTAATGAATAATAACTTTTTGTAGGATGCTGCAGAGTACAAGAGAAGAGTTCGGCAGCAAGCCAAGCAATACCCTGCACTCCTCTAAATTTATGTTCTGGTTTTTTTATGGACTTTTATTAAACTCTTGGTAATTGTGAACTGTCTTTTGTAAAATGCCATTGCTAAACTTGCTTTGTAAATAAAGTAACCATTTGTAACTGTTGCCTATGTTAAACTGCTTGGTTGAACCTGTCTTTAGTCTCTTTGGTGGAGGCTTGTTGGGATGTTAATTATGCCAGTCAGTTATTGTTACTTATTCGGAGTTCATATAATTTGAAAACTTGTTTTCCTTTGTTTGATTCACATCTATTTTGATTCTCTTTAGTGTTATTTTTAAGTACAATCTATCCATTGATCTCCAAAAAAAAGAAAGGAAAAAAAATGTGATTCATAGACATGGGATAGCAGGGAGGTTAGCCCATGCGACAGCTCAGGCATTGTGCTCAATGTGTATTATGGTTTGCAATTGTGCTTGGCAAATCTTTGTTTTGCCGCAGAAATGGTACCCGCAAACCTGTCCAGATTTACCTGATAAAATCCACCCACTGTGAGAAATTTCGTGGGTTGCAGGCGGGTTTACTATTATAAATGGAAACCCACACCAAGTTGTAGGTGGGTTTGGTATTAGTCAAATTTTCGGTAGATATTGCCATACTGGCATGGGTATTAGCTAAATATTCGGTGAATACCTGCCAACACGTAACTTTTTTTTAATTTAATTTTAATTGAAAAAAATATTTGAATCGAAGTGTAAACGTGTGTATAAGTTGTAATGTGCCTAATAGGCTGACTAAAGTTATAACTTAAACTAAACGAAACCCAAACTAAAGGGAATTGTGTCGGAATAGTATTTAAAAAGGATTGGCCTTTACAAAATATTAATCTTAATCATTATTGTAGGAATCGTGTTGGATGGGAGTTAATGATGATGAATGAAATGGAAAGATTCATTTGGAACTTATGTTGAATGATAATATAAAATGATTATTGTTCTTTTTAGATTCTAATTTGTAGTTTTTTAATGGATTTGTGTATTTTTTACTTAAATTTGAGAACTTGTGTTGGATTGATGTTGAAATTTTAAGTTTTTATTTATATTGGTTATATTTAAAATTGAGTATGTTATGTGAAATTTTAGGTTATTATTATAAATTTACATATTGGATATTTGTGATTTTAAATGAGGAAACCTGTAAAAAATCCGTTAAATACTATTGTAGGTTTGGTAATTGTCAAAACCGCGGGTGAGTTTTCTTAAAAAAATTTAAGACATGTAATGGGTTACGAGTGGGCTTGTTAATTTAAATTTGGTGCTGGTGCTGATTTGGTAATGACAAACCGACTGCGGGTAGTATCCATTACCATTGCTATTGAAAGCTGCGTCCATACTGCTTTGTTCTATGTTTGATTATGCTGAGTGTGGGTGAATCATTTTTAGTTATAGTGAATCAGTTGGAGATTAAAATGTGATTTGATTATTTTAGATTATTGACTCATTTAATGCACCAACATAAAATACATTCATCACTAGATTGGATTAAATAAATATCTAAAGCTGCTAGATTACGAAAAATAACAGTTGAGTAGAGCTACAAGCACCCGCTAATAATCTCGTAAAACCCCTACTTTGATTGGGCTCATTAATTAACAAATGAAAATTATTATTATTATTTTTTTACTAATAACACTCATTTTATTCGTTAAAGAGTAGTGATATTTGAATTCCTTGATTTCTCTTACCAACTGCCACTTTTTAATTAATCTCACTTGTTTACACAATTATCCTAGTTAAATAAAAAAAATTTTTAAAAACAAATACAATTTATGAAAAACAAATACATATAACCGTTGGATTGAGGCTTGAACATCCTCTTCGGTTGAATGTTGTTTCGTTTTTGTGCTGCCACATGGCAATATAAATAATGCAGTACATAGGCATTCATGTAAATGTAATTCATTCGCCTAATGAATTTTGTACATAATCTTCGTAGAAGGACAACAACGTCATATACCACAACAACATACTAGGCTTTTTGTAACTTAATTTATCTAACTTTTAAAAAATGGGCATTTTCATCATTTCATTAAAGTTCAAACAGTTTCGTTAACATTAACTGGAAAACTAACAGAATTGGAGGCGTGGTGAAACTGATCTTTTTTTTTTTGTGCGTGGTGCTATACGTCAATTCATTTGGGGGCAGGGTTTAAATTACTCTTAAAATAATAAGAAGAAAAAGTAGCCTTTTAAAAAAGAAGGGTAAATGCTTAAGGTCCAAGTCTCAGCCCATCTAAACCCAAATACGTAAACAGAACAGGCTACGAATTTGAGTTTGCCTCCTTAAACGTCCAACCCTCCCAACACGGTCGGCATGGCCGAGTACTATCCTCCACCTGCGGGTCTCCACTACGGCTACTACCAAACGCCGCCTCCGCCTCCACCTCCGCCTCCGCCGGGAGGGGTGGTGGCACCTCCAACGCAGCCTTACATGCCGCAGCCACAGCCACCACCTCTCGGTTCCTACTCGGCTTCATTTCCCGCTTACGGCTCTTACGACGAGGTCCGGACACTATTCGTCGCTGGTCTCCCGGAAGACGTAAAGCCTAGAGAAATTTATAACCTGTTCCGTGAATTTCCGGGCTACGAATCCTCTCACCTTCGGAGCTCCACCCAAAATTCTCAGGTACTCTTTTTGGCACTTTTTATTTATTAATTCTAAGGAATTAAATTAAATTACTAGTTCGTTACACTTCTCAAATCAAATCACGTTTAGAATTGTATCTGTTAATCAGTTGGTTCTCTCCTCTGATTCGGTCTTGGGTTGTTGACAGCCGTTCGCTTTTGCCGTCTTCTCGGATCAGCAGTCTGCCCTGGGTGCAATGTATGCACTAAATGTAAGTTATCTTGCCATAAATTTTCCCGTTTCTACAAAATCTTATTCTTGGATTCTCATTTATTTCACCTGCAATTCATGCTGCACAATGTCTCCGCACATGTAATGTAGCTAACTAGCTATTGTATGCGGCGGCTAAAAAGCACCGAGTCACTAGATGTATTCAGATGCTCAAAAAGCTATTAATTGATATGCTGTTTCTTGCTCAAGTATTAGTTCCTTAGTATGTGATCTTTGACATGTACCATATTTGGCTTGAAGAATTTTGCTCCATCAGATTCTGCTTGCTCACTACTCTTTCCTCACTCTATGGCCATGTAGTTTAGACCGGGCTGTTGCCAACTATCAAGCCTTACATGTTATCTTATGTGGTCTATCGATTGCATTAGTTTTATTTGATATTGACTATTGGGTGGTGCATGAGTCTTGGTGTTGAATCCCTCTCGTATCAAAGAAAATGCTATATAATAGTTAATTCATAATAATGGATGCTCATTGCCTGTTTATGCTGGCTTCTTGTCTATCTGTTTAGCCATAATGTATGTATTTGCCTCTGCTAACGATGTCTTTCTTGAGGAACAAAAAATAGATGGGAAACTAATGGATATGCACCATTTTCTAATTCCATTCTGAAAGCTATTTAGTTGCAGTTAAATGCTGTTTTATCTGAAATGTTTTGTCAGTAAATTTCATGTATTCCATGCTTAATGCTATCTTCAATTTTTGGGCAAAAACCATTGCTCACAAGAATGCTGTAGAATGTCAGATATTTTGAAATTAATTGGGAGTGCTTTTCAACCTTTTTTGTTTAAGGGGATGGTGTTTGACCTTGAGAAAGGATCAACCCTATATATTGATCTTGCAAAATCCAATTCCCGATCAAAGCGCTCAAGAACAGGTTTATTTCTTTTTGGATTTCATCCTTCTAAATTTGTTTTTGTTTTCATTTTATCTGACTAATTGATAATTTGTCATTTTTACTTGTTGGCTATTACAATTAGATGATGAATGGACTGGCTCAGATAAGAAAGCTAGAGGACCTTCTGCGTTTTCAAGGGGCACTGCTGATTTGGGTAAGTAGCTTGTAGAATTGATTAGGCTGTATGGAAAGATCTTTGTGCAATCATTTTCTTTCACTCTGTCCAGGATCTATACACGTTTGATTATTTTGTACTCTTTCTGTTGTTATCATTAATGTACTTGATATTACCCGAGCGGTGCTCGTCTGACCTCTCACTTGGACTACAAATGAATTACTTAGTCACATGGAGGACACATTCTTATAGAAGCTCACATTGCACATGTTTTGCACGCTTGGGCACTAACAGGTATTGGCAGCGTTCACATGCCTGGAATGGGTAATTCTGCTTTCAACACAATTGGTTATCCACATACACAAAGGTTATCTGCACTACTTAAGCACATCTTTGTTAATTGGATGTGATTACTTCTAACTTAATTAGCTTATTTTTACTTTCAAGTGATTGCTTATGGTAAAAGCTGTTACGACAGGCCCTGCTCTTGGAAGTTGGACTGTCAGAGTGTAGTACTGCCTTTTTAAGTTCCACTTCTTTGTGTATCCTTAAAACCTTAATTAATTGTTGGTTATTTATCATTCAGTCATGAAAACTTCGATGCAAGAGGTGGAAGTCTTATAACAACTGCTAAATTTGTAAGGCTACTTTCCAGCTGATTCTCATTCTTAAGTTTAGTACTGCAGTTGTTTACATTTTTTTCCGTTTGGCTCCTAGACTCCTCATATGAGTGGTTGTCAATTATTTCTTTTCCTTCAATTTTTTTAAGATGAATTTCGCATTTTCTTTAGCCAAAAAGGGCTATGTTATCTAATATGAAACTTTGACCATAGCCACCAAAAGTCATCACTCCATGAAGATGCTTCCTAATGCATCAGGTCATCATGTTTTATCATTTTTTGGGGGGGGTGAAATTACATTACCCCAATGCTTCTTGAGCAGATGTAAATATATTGTTTTATGGTAGTGCATTCAAATGGGCTATTATTTATAACGATCCTTTTCATTGACAGAATAATTCTTCAGCTCCTTCTGGTCCAAAAAATGTTACCCCATGTGCAACACTATTTGTGGCAAATTTGGGTCCAACTTGTACAGAGCAAGAGTTAACTCAAGTCTTTTCAAAGTAAGGATTTATTGTTATTATCATATAACGGGTGTTTTGACTCTAGTCATCCTTTTTTTAATTGTTGTTCTTCTTATTTTTATTTTTTGTTTGCCTATCAGATGTCCTGGGTTTCTGAAATTAAAGATACAGAGCACATATGGGCCTCCAGTTGCATTTGTCGACTTTCAGGTAACTTGTGTCTGTGTTTGCCATATTCTCTTTTCCTTACTTTTCAAGGAAAAGTTATCTGATGGAATTTCATCAAATTGGGATCAATGGAGACTAAGATCATGGATTCAGTCCTTCAAGTGTGTAGAATTTGCGAAGTAGGGAAGGAGGGGAAAAAAAATGATTTCTTGAGAAAAAATGCTAAGCAATTTAACAAATCAATTTCTCTTTTAGCTTACATTTTTTATCTTCTCTTGTGAACAATTAGAGCATATCAGAGAAGATATGCACTAATTGCTAATGCATCAATTGACTATTTGATTTTTATTATAGATTTCAATTCAGCAAAATTGTAACTGGAGAATGAACTTGAAAGTGAAGTTTAATCATTTGCATGTAGGTTATTTCTGTCAAAAACAAAAAATGGATAGTCAGTCAATATAGTTGTTCATATTCAAATAGATCCACTTCTTATTCTATGTTTGAATGCTCGAATATCATCATCATCATTATTTTTACTTCATTGTGTCGGATGAAGAAGATGCATTATTTTTATTCATGTTCTTGATGAATTATGCGAGGAGGGAGAGATTTAAATTTCTAGCTCTTGTTTGCTTTCCCGGATTGCATTTTACTAAATTTGGCCAATTTATGGGACATGCTCACCTTTTTGAGATGTTTAGTTGACTTTAGGATGCCATGCTGCATAATTTAGTAACCCATTGTATGATAACCAGCAATTATTCTTTATTATTTGCAATGAATAGTACCTTGCTCTTTGGAGATTTATGTCAGGGGATGTGTTGTGTGGTTGTACTCCTCTGCCCTGACCTCATTCTGCTTAGTGAATTTTATTTTCTGATCACTGAATATACGATAAATGTTTCATCAAGCGGTTGTAATCAAATTTTCAGGATACTGTTTCTTCAACTGCAGCCCTAAATAACCTGCAAGGGACAATCCTATACTCGTCGCCGACCAGTGATGGCATCCGATTGGAGTATCCTTTAGTACTGCTTATTTCTTTTGTTCCTAGTCATGCATTTATAGTTTTATTTCATTATTTGGTTTTACCCTAAGAAGGTTTCGCTTAATGAGAAATCTAGATTTGCAAAATCAAGGATGGGAATGCCTCGGAAGGCCAAGTAACTGCAACGGAGTGGACAAGTGAAAGGAATACGAAAAATATCATTTTGCTCGTTCTCCTGTCACTACTGTCTACTGTAGACACGTGTTGTAGAATTATGTTACCGGAAATTAGGTTGGCTGAAAGTAATTTATAGCTATTATCAGATTTCCAACTGCATTATTGAATTAGGTGTCTTTTCATAACAATGAAATATGAATTGATGTCAACTTTCAGAGTGGGAAACAAAGTTCAGTCATTGTTTTTCCAGCTATAGACCTATAGTAATGGATTTTTATTTATTTATTTATTTTTGGGTAAGATTTTTTTATCACGGAATGGACAGGGCTGACATACCAACTTTCTTTTCAAAGCAGAATTTACCCAGCCAATGCCCAAATATCAAACCAACTCGCACATTTCATAGCCAATTAATTGTTTGTTGTTAGGTTTTAAAAACAGAAAGTTGTTCAACCTCTATGTTGCCGTGTCTTTTAATGTGCCGAGAAAGTCTTGATTTTTCACAAGATATTTATCCGCTCTCGAGCCAACACAAATCTGCTGAAAATTGATTGAGCCTAGTAGTCAACAACAACACTGGAGTCAATGGGTCTTACCAGAGGCAATCTTACCTAAATTTGACTTTTATCTTCAATAATTAGACGGGCATACCGCCACCATCTTTTTCTAGGGCTTAAAGAAGAAGAATTCTATGAACCTGTCAGTTTCCATTAAAGGACTTGATGGTTGATACTACTACCCTGACTGAATTTGTCATGTGCCCTTTTAAATTAGGATTCCTGTTTTGACTTTTGCCTTTCGGAAATTATATCTTTACTCCGGTGACCATCAAAAAGTCAAATTGACCTTAGAGTCCGTGATTAAGATCCAGCTGAGCTGAGCTGACCTGACCTGACCACTTTTCGTCGCACCTATCAACTGAAATAATGATCTGAACTCTCACCGATTTGGTGTAGGAGCCAGGGAACATGTCCAGTTCCCCATACAGATAAACTTGTTTCTGTAATTTATTTGTAAAACCAAAACTATTAATCAGCCAAATAGGCAGATG
Source organism: Citrus x clementina (assembly GCF_000493195.1). Lineage (NCBI taxonomy): Eukaryota > Viridiplantae > Streptophyta > Magnoliopsida > Sapindales > Rutaceae > Citrus > Citrus x clementina. The sequence continues at coordinate 3,471,762 of NW_006262075.1, read as the reverse complement.
ACTCGTCTTCAACTCTCTGTGCCTAAGTTTATAAGAAAAAATGAAACAATTGTAAAACCTAGCAGAGTAAAGACACACATACATATGACAAAGTTGTTTTCTTTTTCTATTTTTTTGTTTTTTAACAGTTTCATTCCTTTTTTTTTCCAGTAACAAAACAAATTGAAGAAACTACATTAATTACGCACGACAAGATATTATATTATATATATATATGGTCTTTAGATTCTTGTTAGACTTTTAACAATATTAGATTGGAAAAATTAATGAGCTGACGTGATTGGTGTGTGGATTTGGCCCATTAGTCTCTCCATTTTCGTGGTGCCGTAAACCTGCTAACCAATGAGATTTAACTGTAGCGATAAGAATAAGTCAATGGAGCAATGCTTTATTGGGTGATCCATGTTGTTTTGCCAAAGTACATGCAAAACTACTCTTTAGGAGAAATTATATAGTATATCGGAGGTTCTACATCATAATTTTATGTGGAATCATTGATTAATAATAATTAGACACATAATAATATATGTTGGAATTTTTTTTAAAAATTCCATCTTTGTATTACCCTGCCAAAATTGAAGAGAAGAATTGTCATTCTCTCTTTTTATTTTTGGCATATTAAATAATCTGGTAATTCAAATTCAAGTTAGACAAGACCATTAGGACGATAAAATTCTTTCAACAAATATTTAATATACCTGCATTTTCAAGTCTCGAATCGAGTATCACACTCTCTTTTTAGTATTTCACTATAATTTTTTTTTTCGCTCTCTCTCTCTCTCCATTTCTTCATCTTTAATCTAGTTATTGCTATTTTTCAAATTACCCGAAGCGCAATAGAATAGAACAGAATTGATGACATCCGCATATCTCACAGCCAAATTCAGTGACGTACACCTAATAGGCATAACAGCAAAGCATCTGATTTTATTCCACTCAATGTTCCCCAACTTGTCCGGATTCTGAACCACAATCAGCGCCACCACCCTGCCCCAGTGAATGCGCAGCAAATGTCAAAGTGTAATCTGGGTTCCTCTCAACCGACCCCCCCTTCAAAAGCTCACGCTCTACATTTTTATATTTGTTTGTTTATTTAAAGTTAAATAAACAAGAAATATAAAAATGTATTCATTTTTGTTTCTAAACTGGATTAAATAACCCCATTTTATTATTATTATTATTATTATTATTATTATTATTAAAAAAAAACAGAACAATGGCAGCCACTCATGTTTCAATAATCATCTTCTTCGTTGTCAGAAAACATTTTTTTCTTCTTCGCTCGTGTAGTCAAAACATTCACTTTGGCTTTAGAAAAAAAAAAAAGGTTGTCAAAATCATTTCATCAACAAAAACTTTCTTCCTCTTCAATAGGTTTCAATAAGATAATAAAGAGGGAGAGCAACATTTATTGTCTCTAATTTTTATAATTCTAAAATATAAAGATTTTTTTTTTCAGTTCTAAATTTTAGAGGAATAATGAAGATAAAATTTAAAATTTATCAAATTATTACTAATCAATAATTTCATATCAGATTGTAACATGAAACCAAAATTTTTCGATCCCTATGAGTATTCATTTTCATCATCATTTAATTCTACTTGCGTGTGAAATTAAATTAGTGTGTGGCCAATTGTTGATGAATATAATGGACCATAAAGACAGGCGAACGGGAGACAAATAATCTTTTTGCAATCATTTTCGGACTTCCACTTAACCACTAGTGGACAATGTGGATGCCCCATAACGTGTCGAGTTCTCATATGACTACTCAATTTTTGGTTGATAAATTAATAACGATGAAGACGATTATCGATTTCCCTTTTCTCTTTGGGCAACGCTAATTGCTTGAGATTATGACGCCGTGTAATGGGGGTGATGTTTTCAGATCATTTATACGTCTTGTCTTTTATTTCCTTTTTAAGATCTATTTAGACGTGTCCCCTTTTAATTTTAATGGTTGCGATTTGTTTGCTTATAGTTATTTAATACCCACCTAAAAGATAAGGCAATAAAAAAGACATAAAAAAAAATAAGTTGAATAGAGGGTCGCATTTCAATGATAATTTTTTATTATGTTATATGATGTAACGAATTTAATTATTAATTGATCGATATAAATTTTTTTAGCAAAAGAAAAACCATGGAGTATGAATTCGTTTATTGGTCGAAATAAAAACCTTTTAGAAAAGAAAAATTATTGAAGATAGTAAATCTTCTTTTTTTTCTTTTTTTTTTCTACTAACATGAAATATAATAACTTGAGAATGAAATTTCTTTTTTTGGATATTTCAAAAGTATTAATCTTTTATCATTCACGCATACACTTCAATCAACAGTGATAATATTTTAATGCATATGGCAAATAGTTAATGCTCTTGAAGCATCAAAGACCCTCTTAACCGTATGTTATTTAAAAATCTATCTATATAATGAAAAATCTTTGGTTTGACCGAAAGACTTGGCTACTTTGAATGAGAGGGCGTGTGAATTGTCTCTTAAGGCATAACAACTAACGAGTGTTACGTTGTCACCCTAATAATTCTAAGACGGCTATGTTTAGCAAGCTCCAATATGGCAGCAAACAATGCCAAACACCATTGTTGAGTGTGGAAGCTATTACTTTATGTGCGAGACAACGTTAAGTCATGAATGAATTTTCGGGGAATCTTCTTCCTTTTTAATGAATATCTCTCAATGCCACTATGAGTGCGTTTGGAATTGAGGTTGAATAGCTGTAAAACTACAGCAGTAAAATGTTTGGTAAACACTAACTGCTGTAATTTGAAAACTAAGTTGATATGATTTTTCACTTATATAATGGTGAATTTATTATATCTTTAATAATTTTATCAAAATTATTATTTAAAATTTACATTTACTATATATTATTAATTTTTGTTTCGTACTTACAATTTTTTTTCTACTGCAACTACAGTTTAAAAACTACAGCACATCAATTCCAAAAGTACCCTATGATCAAATCCAACATTTTCCTTTACATAGTCAAAACCCATTACCATATTAGTCTAATGAAATACGAATTAGAAATTGTAAGTTCTACACCAAGTTTATTAATAATATTATTATTGTTATCATCGTCAACAACAAAAAGGCCAAAAGCCAGAGCTGGAAAATCTGGCAACAGTTCGCCGAGAAAATGAAAAGTGATCATCGATCGACAATAATTTTGCCCAAGGATTTCAGGTCGTTTCCAGTTGGATAGGTACGAGTGGAATATTTGGACGGCAGATTGACCAAGCAATAGCAATTTGCGTTGGTCGGCCCCCAAACTGCTGCAGCCTGGCCGGCTCCTATCTCTATAACTAAATACTGATGAATTTGATTGGAAAATTCTTTGATTAATAGAGCCAAGATTAGATTTTTTATTTTTATTTTTTCATTCTTATCCACTAGTAGCTAGGCAGCGTCTCCCGCGTCCAACTTTACATTCCTGGACGGTATCAATCATTATGCTCAATTATTATTATTTTATGTTTCGTGCGAGGATAACTTTTCATACCAATCACACTGTATTATATTACTTACTTATGCTTAATAGTTTTTTTTTTTTTTTTTTAAATTTTGACAGCACTTAATAGTTATTAGAATCATTAAAACACATGACACTATATCTTTTAAAGGTTAAAAAAGAGCTCCGATCATTAGACAATTTTGATTCATTTATTAAACAAGCAGAGTTATGATTTAATTTATACATGTTATAATTTAGATAGCGTTTATTGTTTGTTTGAAATCTGAAAGGATTTAGAATTTTTCTAAAAAGTCTGGATGATTTTTTTTTTAATATCTAAATATAAGCAGCACCTAGTTTGTTTTATAAAAAAAATCTTAAAAATTGTTATTTGACATTTATATTCTTATAAGTCAAAATAAATTAATGAAGTGATTATGTTTTATAGTTTTAAAAATAAGTATATTTGATATAAATATTTTTGGGATATAATATTTATTTCTCATTCAATTTTTTTTATTCAAATAAAAATCACAAAAGTTTACTATTTTCATTTAAATGTAAACGTCTGAAATCGGACATGAGTTATTAAAAACAAACAAGTAAAATTTTTAAAAAAATGAAATTAATAAAACTTCAAACTTGAGAGGATTGACAAACAAATCCTTATTCGAATACTTTTTTGCTTTTGGGTCAAGTGATTTGTCTCCAATCTATCAACTAAATACTAAATTAAACCATTTAATTTGATCATTTCCTTAAAGGATCATCAATCAATTATCCCACGTAATAGCTCAAACGCACATGAATCGAATTCAAACAGGAATCAAACAACATTTGTACAAGTATTCAAACAAGGCCATTTATTTCACATAAGAGAAGGGACTCTATTGATCAATCGTCGTTTATTATGATTGTTGATTTCGCATTAGAGAAGGGACCGACCACGGGCAGCTGGCATAAAATCGCCATTTTTATTATTGTTATTATCAAATTTTTTCGCCCTCTTTTTCTATGAACAAGATCTGGTCATTAGTGTATACGTGTATCCATAACACGGTTTAAATTTGATGGAAAAATCGAAGAGGTGATTGAAGCAGTTGAATATTCCCAAAAGAGACAAGATCTTTAAGTTTATCAACAGCCACATATACAATATCGATCGCAGGTAATCTTATATGTTCATATTTTTATATATTGTCTTCTCATGAACAATATTTTCTCATAAGTTGACGCGTACCTTGGTTCCATATGCTGTGGTCCCTTAATATGCAAAATTATATATTATAGATGGTGCCTTGCATTTACATGTGCCAACTGTTTCACAGCTAAGGTCCACTGCGGGGGAGGGGAACCCAAAAAAAAAAAAATGAACATCTTATTGATACCCTAGCTTGTAGTAAATAAAACCCAATGGAACGATTCTATTACAATTGACTTGCGTCCAAACTTAGGCATAAAATATGTTCGATTCTGTTGCTAAAGAAACGACATACACAGACATGTGAAGTTATATTGATCGAATGGCGAATTCATACAAATGTACCCATTTCTAAATCACTGTTTGGTCGAGTTGATGGCACCTATCTATCTTAATCATTTTCAAGGTCAATAGTTTGAGTTTTATTATGTCTCGTTGTGAATTAGTTGGTTTTATTTTTAAATATTTTTTAAAAAATAAATAAATCAATCGAGCTTCTTTTGAGTCTAGGTGTTTAGATTATAAATATCAATGGAGTATAATGCCGTTTTTATCATGAGAAGAACTTACATTTGATCCCATCGTATAGTATTAGCATATTGCAATGATAACGAGAAGCTGATTCCACGTATCATCATTTCAGAATACATCAATGAATGCCATTCAATTACATTCACGTGGGCGAATAAAGCATGCAGCTGTAAAATAAAAAAATAAAAAAAAAATAAATAAATGTATAATTATGGCTCGCATTCTGAAAAAGAATGGCCTCTCATCATGCAATATGTGGTACTAGGAATTTTTTTGTGGACTATACAAATGCTAAACTCCTTCCAGCAATAGTCTCTCAGCGTTGCAGACTATTACGTTGTCAACGAAGGTCGTGTTTAATATTGATGTACTGTAACTTTCAAGTAACAATTGTTATAAAAAAAAAAATTATAACTGTTAAATAAAAGTTAATTATGTGTAATAAACATAATTTTTACAAAAATAATAAAAATATTATAAGTCTTTGATCATAAAATTGGTTAATCAAATTAACTTAACTTTCAAGATACAACAGTTAATTATAAGTTCCTTTAATATTGTAACATTTAAGTTACAAGTACCCAACCTCAGTATCAAACATGCCTAAAATATTAAATTTATTTATTAGCTCTATATAGTAGTTTTAGATTGTTTATATTTAGTCAGAAGTTCGTTTGCGATGATGTATGTATGATAAATATAGACCGTAAGATTACACACATAAAGCTAGTAATTAAGGCTCCATTTAGTATTTTTGTTTAGAAATTATTGAGTATTTGATACCTATTGTATTTGTAATTGTGATTTGTAAATCGTAGCAAGCTTATCTCACAAAATTGTTTGATAAAGAATTAACAAAGTTTATTTTATTAACATATAGTATCTTGAAAAAACTCAGCTCAATTTTTATCATTAAACACAATTAACGTTTATTTCACCGTATATAATATAAAATCAAACAAAGCTAAAATTAATAGATTAATTTTGCCTTTCAACTTTTTGACTTAATTAAGCGGGATTACCAATGACTATATAATAAAAATTGTTATAGGATTTAGCCAATTTTACTCTTAATTCTCGAGTGTTTTTGCAAATCACATGCGGTGACAAAGTATGTCGACAAATGATGGCTCTTCACATTTGTACACCTTGATTTAATTTTTAACGTGCAAGTGTTTCGACATATTTAATTAAATATACGCAACACAAGCCGAATCGACATATCTAATGTCATTACAAAAACATGCGGGTGTTGTTGGTTGTTATCACCAAACAGAGTATCATTAAGAAACCAATTTACTTATAATATCAATACTTAATCCATAAATAAACAATTAGGCCGACCCTTAAATCAATCATAAACATTAGCTGCCCAACGCTTCTTCCCTCTGTGGGCCATTACCGCCTTAAATGACCATAGTATCTTCCAACCTCTGACGATGCAAATGGATTCGACGAGGACAAAAAGGTCCATTCATGCGAATTGTCCTTGCGTGGAGGAAAAGTCAATTCATAACGGTATCTATCCACCGACCACCGACCTACTTTCTTTCTTTCTTTCTTTTTTTTTTTTTTTTTTGGGTTATTGAACAATAAAAATCTTTCAAAAAAATAATAATAATAAACCCATTATGGAATCGTAACTAAAAGGACAAATTCCCAGAGGACGGTACAAATAGAGTAAATTTAGAAAAGGTCTCCAATTATTTGCCTAGAATATACGCGGTCATAAATTATGTTTTCTATTTCTTTTTGGGTTACCCGACCGTTTCCAATAAAAAGTCTTCTACAAATTTTGGAAAGACCCAAAAAAAAAAAAAAATATTTCATGTATAAACTTAAGTAATAACCCAAGTAAAGGTCATACGAGAGGAGAAGCAGTCATCACTAATGTTAAGGATAACAATATTTAAGTTTCAAATTTTAAATTTGTGTTAGATGCCTCTTTTTTAATTAAAAGTTAGATTGGTACCGACGTAATTTTTAAAATAATTATCATTTATTAAATGATGTAGTTTTTAAAATAATAATTATTAATTATGTTGTAAGAATAATCAGCTTCAAGTATACTAAGTTAAGCATTTAATAAAATTTATTTATACATTTATAAATATGTATCAATTATATTTTTTTACCGTGAATATATGATAATGGACAATTAAAATAAATATTTTAATTTATTAATTTTTTATTATCCTAACACAATTGTTTATAACTATCATGTCATTAAATTTAGTGATTTTATTTCTTAATTGAATAAAGATAAATTTAAAAATTGGGTATAGGATATGGTGATTTTGCCAAAATGTGGATTTTAAACAAATTTACTAAACATTAAAATTAACTTTAATTTTTTAAAATTATTTTTAAGCATCTCAAAACTTATCCCAAAACAATCTTAAATGACAAAAAAATATTTATCACTTTATTTTAAATATTTAATAGATTAATATTAAATCGTCGGTACTCGAACATTGACACAGTGGATTTTGATCTCTCTCCCTCTCAATTCTCATCCTATTTCATGAGTCACCACGACTAACAAACGAACAAGGCCTTTCGTAAACCTTAGAATTCCACAAACGACACACTCAGGAGTCACCACCACCCATAATTAGTGACCAGTCACCACTTAGCAAATATGTAAATATAAAAAAATAAATAAATAAAGAGAAATAAACACATCACATAAAAATCACAATAATTAATAATGATGATGATAATAATAATAATAATATTAAGGAAAGAAATAGAGAATCCACTGCCCTTTTGTGAAACATTTTATTAAAAATAAAAAATTTATTTATTGTCTCCGTTTCCAAAATTGCGAACTTAAATGAAAAACGAAAAGGAAATTTTCGCAGGCGGTCATGATGAATGGATAAGAAACAACGTTAGAGACGCACCAAAGACATTCTCACAACAGCAATAGGCTCGAAGCTCTAAGCTCTACTACGTCCGTCTCTTTGGGCTCTTCTTTCCCTAATGTTTTTAATTTAGTTTATTTTATTTTTTGAAAAAAAAATTATTTATTTATTTAATTTTATTACATATCTGGAAACAACAAACAACAACAGCAGCACACGCCTCCTTTCTTTATATTGTATAACTCCTGCCCCAGATTTTGTCGGTGACTTTTAGATTCTCTCTTTTCTCACCCCCATCCCCCGCTCTCTCAAGATTACGAAAATCATCATATCATAATTCATACATATGTATGCGTGTATGTATGTGCGTATTCATCATCAAGTGTATGGTTAGAGAATATTATTAATTCTTTCAGTTTCAAAGGAGGCCAGTTCCGGAAAATAGAAAGGGAGTTGAGTTGATTGAGCCAGCCAGCCAGCATGCAGGGCGGACCCGCGGTGGCGGAGACTACGGCGGCGAGGAAGAGATCGATGGACAGGCCTTATAAGGGGATTAGGATGAGGAAGTGGGGAAAGTGGGTGGCTGAGATAAGGGAGCCCAACAAGCGCTCCAGAATCTGGCTCGGCTCTTACTCCACCCCTGTCGCCGCCGCTCGAGCTTACGATACGGCCGTCTTTTATCTCCGGGGCCCCTCCGCCAGGCTCAACTTCCCCGACCTCCTCAGAGGAGAAGGCGCCGTCGGGGCCGCTGACATGTCCGCCGCTTTCATTAGGAAGAAGGCTACTGAAGTCGGCGCCCGGGTCGACGCCATCGAATCCGCCCTCCACAACACCCCGGACCAAGAGATTCCTCCGCCTCATAATGATTCCGGATTTTTGAACCGGGTCGATTTGAATAAGTTACCCGACCCGGAGGATTTGGATGGCGCCGACTGGCAAACAAACTAAAATTAAACTAGCTCTGCTCTGCTCCGCTACACTAAGATAGCGAAAGAAACGAGACGTTTTCCCGAAAGAAAAAGAAAAAAAAAAAATTGGTTTTCACTTTCACTGAGCACTGGTTGGCGACGCTAACGTGCGCCGAGGAGTTAAGTGTACGGTGACGACGGCCGAAGAAACGAAAATGAATTATGATGAAGGCGTTAGTATTCGTCTCTACATCTTTTCTCTTTAATCTCCATATACTGTATGTGGATTAGTAATAATATTTAGTACTAGTAACAGTAGAAGTAGTAGTAGTAGTAGTAGCGGTATAAATTTTGTACTGTGTAAAAAAGAAATGGGGGTAATTGTATATTAGTTTATATTAGTTATAATTATCAGCATATGCACTACTCTTTTTTTTTTTTGTTTCTCCTCCTCAATTTTGAGATAGTGGGGTATTTGTTTTTTGTTTTTTTTTTTTCTTTTCTTAATTTGTGTTAGATTGATGATTGATATGTGGCTTCTGAATCCCGAGTCTTCATTTTCATGTGATGTAAATAAATAAAATAGGGAGAGGATGATGGATAGGGATGGAACCTAAAAAATGAAATTATAAAAAGAAGATGATAATGGACGGAAAAGGAAAAGAGTGAGAGAGTTTGGGAACAGGAATGGCCTACATATCCTGGCAGTTGGTGCAAGTGGGTGTTCTAACCACTAAAGTTATAACTACTGAAAAAGTGGTTTTGATGGATATGAATATGATGAATACGATTTCGAGTTTAAAAGAGTTAGGTATTTTCATGGTTCGCCGCCGCTGTTTCTGTTTTAGTGCAGTGCGCGCGCGCGCATGAGTTTGTACAAATACGTTGTGCTGTTATCTTATTCTTAAATGTGTGCGCGGGGGCAGAGGCGTCCGTGTGTGTGGCTTTGCTTCGATTCATTTTGGTTGGGTTTTGCTATTTTCAGACTTTCCCATAAATTTGTCAAATCACCGTCCGTGTCCTCCATAACTTGGAGATAAAATCGGTAACCTGTTCTCGGCATTCCAATTTCTGAATGAGAAGCTTTTTGACTCCGATTATTATTTTGTTTTAACTCCCAACTTGTACGCCACTTAAAAAGGAGGACTAGATGACAACTCAACTTTCTGCCCCACAATTAGCGGAAGAAATTTGTTTATTATTAAGGTGATAGATATTAAATGTTAATGTTATTAAGGGGAAATTTGAACAACTTCTGATATTTATATTATTTTAATGTGGATGGCACCCACCTGTGGACGGTGGAGTTCAAATTTCACGAGTTTTTAAGTGGAGTTAAAATCATCACCATCACTGCTTATGAAATATAAACCAGTAACAACTTCAGCTCAACCACCCTGCTTGGGTTTTTTGGCCAATAACAGACAGAAGCATTTATTTTATTTGAATATTCTCCAACGTCCAATGGGCCACAGTAACCCTTGTCGGTGTCGTTGGCCCATCTGACAGTCCAGGCCTGTCTTTACCGGTCAATAATTTTAGTTTTGGGCACCAATTAAACTGGAAAATTATCTATCAACCACCAGATCTTTTATCAAAAGTTCTAACAGCCACCAAAGGATTTTTACAACTATTTCTGATTTGCAATTTGTATCAATGAAAACACTTTGGCATTAACACATGGGCACTCATCATTTTGATAATTTGAGTCTATTTGATCTAAGCAAGAGGTTATCAAACAAACCAACAATTTTTCTTCTCACATCGAGTTTTTCAATACGCCCATAACGTGAACTTCAAAAATAAAATAGTACTCTGCAAGCCCTTCAACATTCCGAGGTGCTGATACCCGTATTTGTGTTTTGCACAAACTTTGTGCGAGAATCTCCCAACGGGATTCGGCCGTCAAAGAGGGAGATTTTACTGCCATACAGGCCAAAACACGACTTCTTTAAGGGACAATTGGAAACAATCCAACTTGGTGTTGGGGGAAGGGGGGGGGGGGGTGTGTGGTGGGGAGGGGAAAGAACAGCCCATACATAACGAGCACCTTAGAATCAAGAAGTACCCTACAAGGACCGGCACATAGCACAGCACATTATCTATAATCTGTGCACCCTGCCAATAATATTTAGATAATATTTTTAAAATTGGCCAATACATTTAATAGACTACAGGACTTTGATTATCTATTATATATATTTCCCCCAAAGAAAAGAAAAATTATATACGTCAGTGACTTCCCATGAATAGTATTTAGGCGCTTTACAACGATATTTCAATATACAATATTTTTAATCATAAACTAAACTCAAAACTTCAAGGTAGACATTAATACAATAAGCAAAAGAATTTTTATCTTTTGCAAATAAGATTTTAACAGAGAAGTGGAGATATAAAGATTACAGAAAGTTACTTATTATTCTAAACAGTAATCAAATGGGTCAGTAGGGGGGTACACGCCGCCACCACTCTATCTGTATAGTTCCGAGATGGTTGCAGAATCAAAGGCTGCCTAAATTTCTTCAACAAATTGTTGCTATTGTGCTCCCATTTCAGTCGCATGTTTTATTTGAAGAGCCGCCCTTACTACATTTCCTCTTGTGATAATTCCAACCTTTTAAAGTGAAAAAAGGTTGGTCAAGTGAAAAACAACAATGATTCAAAGATACCACAAAGAAATTGAGGAGATGGAACAAAAAAAAAAAAATTCCATCTTACCAGCTTACCATCAGCATCCACGACTGGAAGTCTGCGGTATTTTGTCTCAAGTAACAATCTGACATTAGATTGACACCAATTCAGATATTCAATATTTAGGTTGCAAAAATTTAGATCGTTGGTACAAAAGCAAGCATAGAGAAGCTATTTCCAAAAAATTTTAAAAGAAACTATGAGAGGACCTAGCAGCATCCTCAAGATTAGTCGTTTCCCGAACTACAACTGGGGCCGGCGTCATTAAGTCACCCACCATCTTCCCATTGGTTTTACTAAGCAACTTCTGCACCTCGTTGAATGTCTGTGGTAATTTTGAGAATTAAAAAGAAAAATTGAGAATTGCACTCACAGCCAGAGAGCAATTTAACAAACAAATCAACACTGCCACTTCAATTTGACAGTCTAGTCGACATTGATGACTGTAATCAATTAATAAATAAATAAAATACTGATTTGACATTATAGATTAACCCAAGGTACAGACTAAGAGAACGCTTATGAACTAAACACTCAGTAAGAGTCACAGCTTTCAATTATAAATTCTCTGACCAGGTTGTGCACAACATAATCCTTCTTTTAGAAAACCCATTAATATCAATAATAATCCTAGCATAAGAAACACCTGCTCAGGAAATAAGGGACTTTGTTGATGAAGCTTTGCCAAATAAAAGCGGTCCAAGAGAGGGCCTAGTGTTCAACACAACAAACAGCTGGAGCCCAGAAGTAAGTTGCTTAGAAAAATGGACAAGAACGAAAGCTATTTAACCATAAGATTTGTATGCATCAGGAGAAGGTGAAGGAAAGAGGAAAAGAGAGCATGCCTCCAAAGACTCCCAGAGAGAATGGCAACAAGTTGTGTGGAAGTTGTTCAAGATGGTGCAATCAAAGACGTAGAAACCAATGGATGCAGATATAAGGAAGGGTTGTTTGATTCAAATTGAAAGAACCATAAAATCGACAGAAGGCTGAGGGCAGAACAAATTGTAGATGTGGGTAAAAAAGCAAGAAGCCTGATTCATTTATGCAGCTAACTCCAAGTACGTAAACTTAGACCCCAGATAATAGGATGACTTGATTAATACGGTGCTTTAATTACTAAGGTCAGGTTCAAGTCAAATCGAACGTAAACTTAAGCTTCACATAAATCACTTACAGCTGCAAGGAAGAAAATAATCTCAGCAAGAAGCCACAGACGGAATTATCTAATGCTCTAATGCTTTTTGGTGAGTAATCTCTACCATAGTGTAGGTCAATTCCTCTGGAAACCAAAACCCTAACAATTGTTTACTAGACCTCTTTATTCTATCCAATGGAAAGCAATTATGGAAACTTCGCTTTCATCTATTATAACCATTGCCTATCCCTGTCAAGTTCAACTAGGGCACGAGAAGTTTTGCGCCTTTAAACCATTAACAAAAATAAGAAGAAATGTTAAAAACTTTAAAGACAGACTACCAAGACAGATATAATTTTCAAAGGAGAGACATTTCTCACACACTTTCCAAGTGCTGTCAACTTCGGGAAACATGCTGTTATCAGCTCGTCCGCTGCCTAATTAAAATATAGGAACATTTAAATCAGGTAAGGAATAATCGGTTAACAGAATGAACAGATAAAAAAAATACTATTTTAATAAATGAGGATCACAATCCACCAAAAAAGGAAAGATGTTTTTACATGCCACAGTAACACCCAAGATTTATTCATACCAATGTGTCATTGGTGCATTAAAAATTTAAAACATATTTTGAGGTAAAGTAGGGAGTGACAAGAAGATGCAACAGTACTTTTGGTACGCCAAACTAAGATAGCTGCTATAAAACAAATTTTGTGAATGATTAGGCATGAAATGCAGTTAAAAGAAAGCGTTCACATGATATATCTTTGAGAAAAAATTATAAACATATCACAATTCAAAACCATAGAAAGGCCCATCTGTTTATCAGACAAACTGAATCATCCATCCCTGACTTAAAATGCATGTTTTAATATCTGGTACCAGAAAGTTTTTATGACAATGTCAATCAAATAAAAAGCAGAAAATATCAGAAAACTTCATGACACTACTAACAGAAATATTATCTAGATAAATTTTGTGTACCTGATATAGAGTCCAATGCTAACAAGTCATAATCGGATACAAGACCAACCTGCAGCACCAAAGTAGTATCAGAAAACATAAGGTTGACTTAACTCCACATCAAACATATAGAAGGCACAAGTCTTAAACCAAACATCAGGAAATGGAGATTTACATTAAAAAAATAAATAAATAAGCAAGAATTTATCAAGAAGAAAACACCTAAAATTGATACAACACCCCAGTACAATAAAGCAATTTTCATCTGGTAATTGTATGTAGAAAAGGGCTCGTCCTCACCATCCTAAACTTCCTCATTTGGTAATTGGTTGTACCAGGGGGGGTGTCATTACCGTCTTGGAAAAATAATTGCTTTTGAAATACGCGCATGTTTAATTCAAAGCAAAGGGAAGGGTTATATTATCAAAGCTAAACCAGACAATGATAAGCGACAATATCCTTAACCAGAAGAAGGAATTATTCATGCTTGTTTTAGAAGACGGAGTTCTCTGCTTTGTTGTTAGTTTCAGTGAACTGGAAAGCAATGCTCTAATTAAAAGCCCAGTGTGCCCAATGTGAAAACCCTTTACTTCCAATTATCCAGCGTTCTCCAACAGATCAATGAAGGAATTGAGAAATGAAATATGATAATACAAACTTTGTCAATATTTGGCTGTTTTCAAGTTTTGCAAGCTACGGCCTACGGGTGAACCTCTAGGCATAAAGAATCCACACAGATGATTGTTTATGTTTAATGAACATATCTATCAAACTAATATCAATATCAGCAAAAGCACTCAAGACAAACTCAGAACCAAAGGTAAGGAAAACTTGCCAATTTCCAGTCATCATCAATCACAGGAAAACCAGTAATTCTCTTCTCTACAAGAATTTCCAGAGCTGTTGGCACAAAGGCTGATGCATTAGAAAATGAGAAAACATCATTACACATTTGGTGACATTGATGCAGGAATAACAAATACCTTCATCTACAGTCGTTGTAGGTTTTACCACATGCAACTCCTCTTTTGTTGTCATGAAATCACCAACCGTATAAACTCCACTGCTCGGCTGCAGGTATATTAACAGGTCAAGAAGCACGTTCATATAAAAAATTACAACAAACATATACATGTCGAGACACAGCTGAAGTGTTCAAGGTTACAAAAAAAAAAAAAAAAAATGAAAGCACGACAGCTGAAGTGTCTACTAAACATAAAATTATACTTTGAGGGGCAGTGATTCCAAATTATGTAAGTTGTGTTGTGGACAAAAGCGACAACATCTCAAATCCCAGACATAATCGAAAATAGAAAAGGTCAAAGGAATAGAAGCTTTAAAATTGTCCAATTCCTTCATGAATTACAGTAACTGAGCAAAGCAAAACGAGAACTGATTAATTAAACAAAGCTAATAAAAAAGCATACAGCAGACAGCAACAATTAAACAAGTTCACAATATACATGAATATGATTGTGAGGGGGATAAGATAGATGACAGACCGCAGCGGAGTTGGCCGTCAAGGTACCACTGGCGAAAACAACCGACGACCTGCGAAGCGCCGAGACGCGATCGGATGAGGTCGCCAACACTGAGAACACTCTACAACCGGGACGAGAGAGAAGTAGGCATGGCAGCTGGAGAGCGAATGAAGTACGACCACTGGTACGACCGGCAGGGGGGGCGCGTAGGCGCGCGACGGAGATTGAGTGTGGGAGTACAATCGAGTCCATTTTTGTTTTTACTCCGGGTGCGTTTTGGGGAATTAATTTAATGGACTCGAGGAGGATGGGATTTGTTGTGAGCTGAACAAGATATACCGATCCGGCCTTATGTGAAATTGTGAACTGTTATTAAGACTGCGCTTTGCTTTGCTGTCATAAAAATATCCAAAATGATTACTGATTAGGACTTTCTTTCTTTCTTTCCTTTTTCTTTTTTTCCTAAAACAGATTTTCCTTACTGGCAATTAAAGATGGCCAATGGGCCGGGCGGCACGTGGTACGGCACGGGTACGGTACATGTCCGTACGGCACAGGCATGGCACATGTCCGTACGGCACGGCACGGCACGAGCACGTTTCGGTGAGGCACGAGGCACGGCACCGCACGCACGTGGGCCGTGCCGGGCTTAGAATTTTAGGCACGCGGGCCTTAAAGCACGGCACGATAAGAGATGGGCCAAAGCACGGCACGCAAAAAAGTACGTAATAAGTACGGTTCATTAGTGAGCTAGCACGCGGCCCGTGAGCCATTAATAACACGTGGGCCAAAATATATTTAAGTAAATTTTTTTAACAAAAAGTAAATATAAAATGTTATGAAATTAAAGTACAATATCTTAAAATTAAATGTTTTAATATATTTTTTAGCATAGACTTTTAAAAATTAATTTAAATCATTAAATCTTAGTTTAAATAAATATTCTAATCTTTTATGTTTATAATTTATTAAATGAATAAGTAAATATCATGATTTTAATAAATAAAATTATAAATATCATAATTTTATTTATGATATTTATTAAATGAATAATGTTATTTGATTTTATTTATGATATTTATTTAATTATTTATTTACGTTTATAATTTATTAAATGAATAAGTAAATAACTAAATATCATGATTTTAATAAATAAGATTATAAATATCATAAATTTATGTATTATAAATAAAAAATAATTTTTTTTACAAAATTAATAATAAAATATTTTTCATATTAATATTAAATCATAACTTAATTAATATTTAATAGAGATATGTTTCATTTGTGAATGAAATATTTTTCATTTTATATACAAGAAAAATGTTAATTGCTCTCTTAATAAAAATTAATATGATTATGATTTTGAATATTATTATTATTATTATTATTATTATTATTATTATGTTGGTGAGCTTAAAAAAACACGTCAGGCACGTGGGCTTTTTTAAGCACGCAAAAAAAAAAAAAGTTGGTGGGCTTTTTTTGGGCACGGCACGAGCACGGCACGGCACGGCCCACCAAATTGGTGGGCCGTGCCGTATTGGCCATAGTTACTGGCAATATATGTGCGTCCGCTAATGAGTTCTGCTATTTGTCCCGGGTCAAACCCTGAAACGGCAGCACAGGTCTTCATTTTCAGCTCTTATTTTTTTTGTTTTCATTTGTTTTGAAACGACATTGTTCTGCTTCTACTTTTTATCTTTGTTCTGATTTCTTTCTACTCTTCATTTAACCCAACTACAGACCCATTGCTTCGTTCTCTTCATCGACCGACAGCCACATTCGTTTACAAATCCAACTGCAAATCCTTCAGAACCCAACTGCCCCTTCGTTTGCCTCATTCCATTTTCCTTCATCGAACTGAAATACAGGATGCCTGCATAGTCTCCTCGTTCTCTTCTCTTCTATAATCAATCCAGATTGGGTTGTTTTACAAAAAAAAACTGATATAGTTTTGGCAATTAGGGGGCTTAACCTAGCAAAAGAAGGTGATTATGCAGTTTTGCTTGATAACAAACTTGGGCAGACAAAGTTTGATGGTGAGTGTGAATTTTCGATGCCGAGTGTGAATTTTAAGGGGCTTCATTGACAGGAACCCAAATTATACTTTGACATTTGCTGGGCATTCATTGGGGGCAGGGGTGGTGGCATTGTTGGTGTTGATTGTGGTTCAGAATCTGGACAAGTTGGGGAACATTGAGAGGAACAAAATCAGATGCTTTGCTATTGCACCTACCAAGTGTATGTCACTGAATTTGTCGATGAGATATGAAGGGATCGTGAATGGCTGTGAGAGGAAGGGGAAGACGGAAGAGAACGAGAAAGCAATGGTTTTGCCTTAGCCAAAACGGCGTTGTTTAGGGAGAATGAAAGAGGAAAAAAACAAAGGATGAAACGGCGTCGTTTGGATGAGTTTCGGGGTTTGACCCGGGGAAAGTAGCATTTTCCTCCGCTAATATATATGTTGCTAACGTATCTGTCCCCAATTTTGTTCGGTAGTCAACTGAACGTTGGATACGAATTAATTGAAATCCAACGATTTAGGAAGCAGCCACGCAACAATTGAGGTTTACTTCTTTGTCCGGTAATTGGCAGGTAAATTGCAGACCAACTACTAGCCCACTGGGTTGAGCGTGAGCCTGACAATCAAAAAACAGCTTAGCAAATGCAACAATTTGGTTGATAACATTTAAGCGCGTCACAAATGCAACAACTGGTTGGAAATTAATAAAATTGAGGAAAATCAAGAATGCAGATTGCAAATGATTTTATATTTTGAAAAAAACCAGAATCAGTAATTTTTTTTTTCGGTTTAAGCTAAGAGGAATAAAATTCATTAATTTGAGATTTGGTTAAAATGATTAAGTTATGGCAAAATTATATCACTAAATTTTTAAAGGAGTTTCTTCCATCCAGACTTGATATTTAAAATTAATCAAAAGTTAGGATTGTAGGATATATATAAAGAAACAAGGGGTAGCAAGTTGAGATGCCAGTGATGTAGAAGTCGATATTAGTCAATCCTAATAACTTAATCAATACACTTGAATAATATCAATTTATAATTAGGAAAATTATCATTACACCACTTTTATTTTGCCTTATGTTCATCCAACCACTACAAAATTTTAACATGTACTTTACACCACCTTTTCTTTTCACATTTGTATCAACTAACTACTTTTACATTAACACTATTAAATAATTTTAATAAAATGATAATTTTACCCCCAAATAAATTAAAAGACCATTTTATTTTATAAAAATTTTAAAAAAATTATAATGATAAAAATATCTCTAAATTTAATAAAAATAAATCCCAAAATTAGAATTTTTATTTTTAATAAAAATTATTTTAATATAAAATTATAATTATAAAAATAATTGCAAAATTTTAGGATTTAATAAAAATCCCATGAATTATTAAAATTTTAGGATTTATTCTTTTAAGAAATAAATTCAGCTATTTTAATAAAATTTTACAAAATTATCATTTTTTAATAAATAAATTCATTTATTTTATTAAAATTTTGTAAAATTATAATTTTTAATAAAAATAATTATTAAAATTTTGTAAAATCTAAATTTAGTAAAAATCAGTTGAGCACCTCTATTTTGGATTTATTTTTTATTAAATTTAGGGACATTTTTATTATTATAATTTTTAATTTTAAAAGTTTTTATAAGATAAAATAGTCTTTTAATTTATTTGGGGGTAAAATTGTCATTTTATTAAAATTATTTAATAGTGTTAATGTAAAAGTGGTTAGTTGATACAAATGTGAAAATAAAGGTGGTGCAAAATACATGTTAGAATTTTATAGTGGTTTGATGAACATAAGGTAAAATAAAGGTGGTGCAATGATAATTTCTCTTATAATTATTTGTCGTCAAAACTTAGTTATTAGAAATTGTTCTTTTTTTTGGGGGGGGGGTGGGGGAGGATGAGTGTATACACAAAGTTTCATTTATAAATTCTATATAGATTTAGAATTTTAATGTAAAATATTGGTATATATATATACATTGATATATACTATTATTTACACACAAACACACACACATATATTTGAAACTTCAATAGTGTGAACGTATAATAATTTGGTAGATAGGTATATTTTATAACAGTGATAAAATAACATTTTATATATGTGTGTGTATAATAGAATGTGAATATTTGATGTAAATTTTGTTAAACGTATTTAACAAGTTGTAATTAAGTATCATTCTTCATGTGGTTGGGAACTATTGATTGTCTATATCTACAATAACTTTGAATTTTTTTATAATGATAATAATATTATTCTATTAATTTTTTTATGCTGAATAGGGATCACCAATAGAAGTTGCCTTTCACCTTTCATCAAAGAGGGATAAAATAAGGGAAAAATAGAGGTTTGGGCATTTAGAGGACTTTGGTGTTGCTAATATTTCACAAGAGATGCTTACTTAAATGGTCATTTAAGCGAGTTTCTGAATTAATATTGATGTTTTAGCAACAAATCTATAAATCTAAATAAATTATTTTTTAATCTGAAATAGGTAATACTTAAAAGAAGATTTAGAAAATGCAGACATAAGAAGAGTAATATCACAGGTAAAAGCCGACAATTAAGAATAATATCAAACAATATATATATAAATGTATATTTTTTTGAAATTTATATATGTTTCCTTACAAAGACAAAGTACATATACTATACATACATGTGAAAATACTATAATTAGAAAACAAATTTAATACAAATCCTAATGCTTATTGTTTGGTTACTACAGAGTATTATCTAACGTAACGAAATGATGTGAGAGAGCTGCATGGAAGCCACGTGGTTGTACTCCAAAAGCATCGAATGGGTACAGTAATTGGATTAACCGCTATCAACAAATAAAAATTTAACTAGGGTTTGTCAGTTGTCACCAGCAGCAACAAACCTTCCTATATAATCTATCCATCTCTAAACCAGCCGGTGCGGTGCCGACCGTGCTGCCCATCTTGCTCCTCCTACATCATTCTCTTTTATCTCATTTTATCTATAACATTGACAACCCCCCCCCCCCCCCCCCCACCCCCAAAATCAATCTATCCATCAACCATTCTTTATTCATTCATTCATTTGTTCATTCATTCAATAATTTGTTGGTTTTAGAAAGAATCAATGGCTCAGGTTCAGGTCCAGCCACAGGCTCCAGTGGCGGCTGCAGCCCAACCCTCCCCTGCAACCAATGGAATTGCTAACAATGGCGGCGTTGGTGATGCTCGGCAGTTCGTATCAACTTCGCTTTATGTCGGAGATCTTGACCTTAGCGTCAACGATTCTCAGCTTTATGACTTGTTTAACCAGATGGGTCAGGTTGTTTCCGTTCGGGTTTGCAGAGATTTGAGCACCCGACGCTCTCTCGGTTACGGCTATGTCAATTACAACGCCGCCCACGAAGGTTTGTTCTTTTTCCTTTACTGAATTTGAGATTTTTCCCCCCCTAGAATAATGCAATGTCTGATTTTTGTTTTTGCAACTATAAGTGACCGTGCATTTTCAACTTTACTTATATGCATTATATATAATATGCATTTCTAATGGTTAATGTGTGTGTGTGTGTGTGTGTGTGTACACATATATATATGAACAGAATCTCAATGTTCAAATGCTTTGATTTAATTGTAAACGATTTGTTTTATAATTGGTCGAGCAATGTGGGGCCATTAAACCAAACGTTAGCCACCCCACCCTCTCTGTTGATGAGTGCTGTTAACTGCATATTCAGTTGGCCTGAAAGTCAAATTCATTTTACCTTTAAACTATGTAGGTAACAACTAAACCTAGTAATTAAGCAATTACAGCAAATTGTGTGCAATTTGAACTATACAAATGGAAATGGGAAGAGAGAACTTATAATCTACTTGGTGTGAAAGTAATTTGATTATTGATTTTGATAGGGCAGGCACTCTCTTTGCTATTGATAGATCTTACCTAAAAATTTGACCTGTCTGTTTCTTGAGTGATTCAAGCCTAATCCAAGCTGTTTTAGTGTTAATATCTCAGTACATAGTGCTAAATGTGTAATACTGCCGTACGTTATTACAAACATGGCCAGAAATAGATGGAAATAACTTTTGACGGTCACTGATGATGTGACTCTCTTTGCTGCTTTTCAGCTTGCAGGAAACAACTGATTGGTGTTGCAACAACTTGCTCTTTTATGTGCTACTAATCTTCTCATATTTTCTGTTAATAAATTTTTTATTTTTCTTGTTGAAAACAGCAACACGGGCGTTGGATGAATTGAACTTTACTCCTCTGAATGGCAAACCAATTAGGATAATGTATTCTTATCGCGACCCTACCATCCGCAAAAGTGGAGCGGGCAATATATTTATCAAGGTATTGGCATTATATGATATTCTTGATTAAGCTAGCCTTGGCTGTTTATATGCCCATTATTCGTTTTACTATTGCATCTGATTTTGATGTTTTTATTTTTGGTTTCCTTGTTGTGGAAGAATTTGGACAAGTCAATTGACAACAAAGCCCTACATGACACATTCTCAACATTTGGGAATATTTTATCTTGCAAAGTAGCTACTGATTCTTTGGGTCAGTCAAGAGGATATGGCTTTGTGCAGTTTGATAACGAGGAGTCCGCTAAAAGTGCCATTGATAAGCTGAATGGTATGCTACTGAATGACAAACAAGTATTTGTTGGACCCTTCCTCCGCAAGCAGGAAAGAGAGTCTACCGCAGATAAGACAAGATTCAACAATGTTTATGTGAAGAATCTTTCGGAAACAACAACTGAAGATGACCTCAAGAAAATTTTTGGTGAATTCGGAATTATTACTAGTACTGCAGTCATGAGAGATGCAGATGGAAAGTCCAAATGTTTTGGATTTGTCAATTTTGATGATCCTGATGATGCAGCTCGATCTGTTGAGGCACTCAATGGAAAGAAGTTTGATGATAAGGAGTGGTATGTTGGGAAAGCACAGAAGAAATATGAAAGAGAGATGGAATTGAAAGGAAAGTTTGAGCAGAGCTTAAAGGAGACAGCTGATAAATTTGAAGGACTAAATTTATATGTTAAGAACCTAGATGACAGCATCTCTGATGACAAACTAAAGGAATTATTCTCAGAATTTGGTACAATTACATCATGCAAGGTACAGTGAAGCTAGAGGATTGAATTATGACATAAGCTAATAAACCTAGTTTTGTTTATGTCATATGTTTTATAAACCAGTACCCTCTTTCCATCTGAGGTTTGACAGGTTATGCGTGACCCTAATGGTATAAGTAGAGGATCAGGATTTGTTGCCTTCTCAACTGCAGAAGAAGCATCTAAAGCCGTAAGCTGAGATTATTTTCAAACTTTCTCTTTTTTTCCCTTTTTTTTGGGTAACTTGTCATGGATGATTTGCTTTTTAGTTTTCTTTATTTAATGTTCTTTTCTTGTTGCTTTCATTCCATTGAAAAACTTATTATAGTTGACAGAGATGAATGGGAAAATGGTAGTTAGCAAACCGCTTTATGTTGCTCTTGCTCAGAGAAAAGAAGAAAGAAGAGCGAGGTTGCAGGTATTTCCATTAAACCCATACACTGCATCATAACCTACGAGGATTCGAAGGGGTGATAAATTTAATAGAATGGAACTGTGGAAAACATAACTGTGGGAAAACATCTTGAGAAGAACATGTGCTTATATTTGACACTGTAAAATCCCGTGGCAGCAGTATTATCATACGAGTTTTTCTAGTTTCTTTGGAGGAAACTGCTTCAGGGGATATTACAAGTTTTAAGTGCAAATCTACCCATGATGCATACTTTTTATGGCAGGGATTGTAGCCATGTGGTACTTAAAAAGTTTTTGTTTATGTGTAGGCACAGTTCTCACAAATGCGCCCTCCAGTTGGCCCTCGTATGCCCATGTACCCCCCAGTTGCTCCGGGTCTTGGACAGCAACTATTTTATGGTCAAGGCCCTCCTATCATTCCACCTCAAGTAATATATTCTTTCTTATTAATTGATTATTTCAATGCTCTGGTTTTGTTAATGATTTAATGCATAACCTTTACCTTTGAATCCTTTTATCTGTCTCTTTTCTATTGCTGAAATTTGCTCAGTTTTTCGTAGAATTAAAATGCATGGGTCTTTGCTCACTTAGTCATATTTCTTGGAGAGGATCTTAATTCCTAAATTCACCAGCCTCAGTTAATTATTAGATTTTAAGAAGAATGAATACCTTCCCCTTTCAGGCTTGGAGTTCATCCTTGGAAAGTTTAAAGTTCTTATTCCTAAGTATCATTCTCTGATTGTGTTTGGCTCATTTCCTCTCTTTATAAATATTAAATAACTATTCCTCATCTTATTGATTATCTTGGTTATCTATTTTATACGACATAGATATTAGATTTCCCCATTTTAATTTCTGTAATCATTGTATTCAATTGATGTCAAGTTGTGTAAGAGATTGTAATCCTTAATGCCATTTCTGGATGTGATAAAAGGTTTTATGCTGTCATTTATTATTACACGGTCTTATACCAAAGTCTAATCACCTTTCTATGATCTCTCAGCCTGGGTTTGGGTACCAGCAGCAGCTGGTTCCGGGAATGAGGCCAAACTATTTTGTTCCAATGGTCCAGCCAGGTCAGCAGAACCAGCGCCCAGGAGGTAGACGTTCTGGAACTGGCCCCATGCAACAAGCACAACAACCAATTCCACTTATGCAGCCGCGGGTAGGGGTAATATAGTGTCTAGAATGTTCCAATGCTGATTCCTTGCACCGTTATTTCTAGTCATCTGCTTTTGTAAATATTTCTTTTCAATGCATATTGAATTGTTTACTCAGATTATTGTCTGTTTAATCTTATTGTTTAACAACAGATGCTTCCAAGAGGTCGCATCTACCGATACCCTCCTGGTTGCAACATACCAGATGTTCCCGTTGCTGGTGTTCCTGGAGGCATGCTTCCTGGTCCTTACGACATTGGTGGAATGCCGTTCAGAGATGCTGCATTTTCACAGCCTATGCAAACAGGGGCTTTGGCATCTGCCCTTGCTAATGCGTCTCCTGAGCAACAGAGGACGGTAAGTTACTGCTGCTGATTGCATTTGTAGATGCGCATGTTTAGATCTTAATGAAGTTCGATAGAAGGTTTTATCTTACACTGAAAACATCATGATAATGTATCAAGTCACAAATGTAGTAGCCATCTTGACCACGGGAATCTTTATTTTCTGTTCAGTTACTGGGAGAAAATCTATACCCACTTGTAGATCAATTGGAGCATGATAACGCTGCAAAAGTAACAGGCATGCTTTTAGAGATGGACCAGACTGAAGTTTTGCACTTGCTAGAGTCGCCAGAAGCCTTGAAAGCGAAAGTCGCAGAGGCAATGGAAGTATTAAGGAATGTAGCTCAGCAGCAGGCCACCGGCCCAAGCCCAACTGATCGGGTGGCCTCACTGTCGCTGAATGACAACATTGTTTCTTGAGTTTTAGGCACCCATCTATGCTAGTAATATAGCCTAAGCACTTAATTTTGGAATAAAATTTGGTGTGGGGTTGAGTCTATTTGCGATAGTTTGCTGGAGAAAGTCGGGGGAATACTTTGGTACTGAACTTTCTTTGTAGCGCGACCATATAAGATCAGCGCAATTTTGCCCAAGTTATGCCAGTATTAATTTAATTTGCTTGATCATCAAATGTTTGTGCACCGTCGTCTTTACTTTTAAAATTCATGAATGCACACGGCATTGGGCTTAAATAAACTGATCCGCGAGCTTTGGGCGCTTGAATTTTAAGGTGGCTGTTTGTACGCAGAGTAGGTATTGGTGAAACTTTGAAATCGAAAAAGCTCCCAAAAAATTAAGAATATTTGTGAATTGTTGTGAAACTGTAGAGAAGATCTTAATACTTTAAATGTGGTTTTGATGGAGAAAGTCCTAGAAAAATAAAGCCGAAGCTCCCGAGCCTAGTATTAGTATAGGAACCGAAGAATACATTATACGATGTTGGACCCAAACTAGGCTTGAGAGCTCTGCGGTTGAATTTCAAACTGATTTTTAGCATGCATATAGGTATTGGAGCCTCGGAGGTAAAACCAAAATTGATTCCCAGGGGCCATGGCCAAAATATTTTTTATGAATTTTTTAATAGCTATAAGTAGCCACTCATTTTGAACTTTATAAATAGATGTTTAAGGTCATGGGCCAAAATAATTTTTTACTGGATTGATTGTTGTGGAACTCCAGGGAGGGCTTTTTATTCCCCATATAGGCCTTTGGGGGAGAAAAAGAGCCCGCATGCCCATCAGCTCATGTAATTTTTGAACTTAACTCATGGACCGTGTTCAACAGAAGGACGAGAGTTGGAAGATGTTCATGTTGAATACTTTATTAAGCTTACGCTTAACGGCTTAAGCTACTAACTTTATTCATTGGCGCCTTACGGCCACCGTAAACGAACTTTTATGGGCCTCGGGGTTAGTGCTATTGATGGGCCATCCATAGGCCAGTCCACCAGTGGCCTACTGCAAACGACAGTGTCTACGGATTACTGAACATGATAGTGAATTGAATGTAACACACAGCCTAACTGCTCTCTTCAAGTCAAGGCTTCCACCGAGGCTGGTCAATTTGTTTATTTATAAGTAAAATAAACATGTGTTTGGATTTTTTTTGGTTGGTTTTTAAGTGCTTATGATCCAACATTGTTTTTTTTTTTAATATTTTGGTGAAACCTTTCACCAACAATGGTTGGAGAAACATTAAGCGAGTACTTGGAAAATTTTCAAGTACAGCCTATATGTCATAATATTTAAACAATAATTTGGACGCATTTTTCATCAAACATTCGTGAATTAAAACCATTATAATTTTCAAACTACATTTATAAATATTTATCAAACATTTTAAGAGAGTCACAAGAAACTCAGTGATAATATCAAACAAAGACTATTTTGCTGCTCTTAAAAATCGTTAATGATAAATATTTACGCGGATATTTTATTAATTTAATTCGTAAGATCTCATTTATCATTATGAGATGTTAGTGGTTTGAGAGTCACATACATTCTTAGAGGGCTTGGGGCCGGATTGATGGTTATAAACATATCCTGATTTCGTACTTTGCTAGATATGGATTATTGGTTTGAA
The DNA here is from genome assembly GCF_000493195.1 of Citrus x clementina. Taxonomy (NCBI): domain Eukaryota; kingdom Viridiplantae; phylum Streptophyta; class Magnoliopsida; order Sapindales; family Rutaceae; genus Citrus; species Citrus x clementina. The sequence goes on along the minus strand of NW_006262075.1, from coordinate 3,445,345 downwards.
CTGTTTCTTTCACTGATTTGATTTGCTTAGGCCTGATGCAATGGATGACTGTTACCATCTAAATCATTCACATATCTCATTTCCAATATTTATCAACTAAAGAAGCTCCCACTGCCAAAACGGGAAACTTTCCCGAACGAGACAATGAATACAGCCACCCACCTACTATTTTCATTGAATATGAGGACACCACCCAGGCTGTTGCGTTCAAAAAGCGATGCACCCTCAAATTCTGTCCCCTCTTTTATCATTAAAATGGGGATTACGACTTGACATGCACCCTTTAACCGAAGGGAAAGTACTACAAAACTATACCCTAATTACCATCAACGCTTGAGAACGCCAACTTTGGCCTTCACGTGAATGTACTGAAAAATTATGACGTGTATAGTTTTTTTTTTTAAATCCATCTTATGACTCTAAATTGCTAAAATTATATCATAAGATATTATATTATATTAATTAATACCTAGCGAAACACAATTAAAAAGAGAAACAAAAAAAAACAAAATTAATGTGAAGTTATTAGGTCGAGTCATGGCCGTGTCTCCATGGAAGGAACGGTGAGTAATGGGACGAGCCATAAAAGTTGTTTCTGAGGTGGGATAAGATTGATATGTGAAGGGGGAAGGACGATCAATGGAATTACGGACCCAATATTATGCCATCACCATGTGACTCTCTCATTTAAGCATACAACTTATTTCCTCGTATGAATCAAGTATGAGGTAAGGTGCAATCATATGAAAGCATAGGCTAATAAAAATTTTGATTCACGGAAGGAGTAGCTTCTAGGCTTTTTAAAAACTGAAAATGCCATGTATGGCCATGTGAAATTGATTTTCTTAGCTCCACAAGCTGTTTCCTTTTCCACCACAAAATCTAAGCTAAGCTTTGGCCCTTGATGCATGCTTTGCCACTACTCTATGGTCCCCTCTAAGATTTCTCTCGTCGCTTTTCTATGTTGACAAAACAAGAAGTGCTTTCGCGAGAGAACACACACCAAAACAAGCAACCTCCAGCTTACATTTCTGGCTTTTCCCAATTCAGAAATGGAAGGTTGTCGCCATTATGCTTAATAAGTATGATATGTATATATCAACTTTTTTTTCCTAGGAAAATCTTGGCCGCTTGATTGAATTTTTTTATATATAAAAAAAAAAATTGTATTTTTTCGATCAATTTACAAGTTAGAAAAACCTAGAGTTGGATTCATCTTTTTCTAGGTATTTTGCCCTTTGGGACCATTTAATTAATTGATGCGAAAAGAAATTCGGAGCTGGGACCAGTTCCATACAAAGAGTTGCCCTTATTGTTTGGGTTTATTTAATTGAAAACTTTGGATCTCTAGTTCCAGCAAATCCAACAAACTAGTTGGCTTGTCGTATATTTACAACTTATCAATGTGAAACCCTTCGCTTCACAAAAATATTCTCCTTTAAATGGTATTGGTTCAGTACAATTGTACAACATATATTACCAAAGTTAAAGACAATTCCAGAAAAAACAAAAAATAAATAAATAAATTCCTTCAATAGTTTATTCAATAAAATTAACTAACCCTATATGTGGCCTTTTTCCTCTTCAGCCTGCAGCTTCTCAAGTCTCCCATTCGAAGTCATGTAACTTATTATTTTTCCATCATAATATCTTGTCTACTTCTTTAATGTATCTTTTAGATATTAAATGTGGCAAAAAACAAAAAAAAAAAAAATCCAAAATCTACATAGAAAATATGGACTGTCTCCAAATGACAGTAGTTCAATGCCAAATTTTGATAGACAAATTATTTTCAAGTCAAGGATAATAGTGATTAATTCAACTACAACATAAGTTGTGAGGTCAAAAATTCTACTAATTAAGCAAAAAATAATTTTTAGTGAAATTAGAGTACAATAAGGATTTTTATTGGCTTGTGGCCATGGGTCCAAAATCAACAAATTATGTTAAAATTCAATGTGCATGAATAGTATTAGTTAGTTGGTAAGATTATTGTTTTTAGCTTGTAATATTTTTTTCCCCGTTTCACTTATTTAAGTGACTAAATTGAATGATAGATATCTTATAAAAAGAAACAGAGAGAGTGGTAGTGCTAGCAACATGTATCAAAAAGTTATTTAACAAGAGAGTGTCAAGACTCAAGAGTATGCGAATTATATACATGACAATTAATCTAAACAAATAACCAAATTGATTGGAGCTAACTCTAATCACGTATTAGATATTGACTTCAATCGCTAGCTCAGTTAGGGTTTTTTTTTTTCCAGTAAAATAAAACATATAAACATGTGGTCGCGGTTAAAGTCCAAAACAACCTTTTTCACGACCTAATAATCTCATGCATGATGACTTTTCTAAAGTAATTAATAACCTTTACCACTTTAATTTCTTCAAATTAATCCTGCTAGCAAACTACGAATCCTCTAGTTATTTTTCATTGAATTATTGGAGTACGAAACAAAAAAAAAATATAAAAACAAAATCATCATCACAAGACAAGGTGGGGTCTGAAGATAAGACATCTCCATCTACCCACTTCGCCACGTGTTATCTATAAATGGAACAGTTTGTTCGCGATTAAAATCCTTCTCATTTTGACAACAAATTCCGTAACGCACATGCTTAAATAAATCGCATTATTAAAAAGAAAAGTAAAAGCAAAAATAAATAATAAATAATAAAGAAAAGAAGTGGGACAGTGCCCACATGACTCACGTTTTATAATTTATACGGTCGAGAAGAAGAAGGGAAAAAAAAATATTACTCTATGTGGGGCTCACGGAATCGACTGTCTGGATTTGCCAAATATCATTAACTAAGATGCCATCGACACCGTCCGATGTTTCCACGCTGCATTTATTGGCAGTGATGAAAAATCAATCAATATAGTCCAGCTCATCCAGAGGGTGACGTTGCAGGGAATTTTAAATGCGAGTGTGATGCGCAAAATCACAAAAACGATTTTGTTGTATGACACGATTGTCAAATACTAATATGATATTAGGTGCAGGGGGGGGGGGGGGGGGGGATCAAGATCATCGTACAGAAATCTTTCATTGTTTCTTACTCTCACTCTCACACGTATGATGTTTCTATTTTTCTATGGTGCTTTTGTGTGAGACTATATATATTTTGATTTTCGTCGACGATGGATTTTACCCTTCAACCTTCCATTCTTGAATAAAAAGACCCGAGTAATTTTGTTATTCCCTTAAAATTAAGTTTATTAATAATATTATTTTATATTATTAATAACAAAAAATTACTTACACCCAAACTTAAGAGTGCCCTTGATTTCAAAACATAATACTTTTCCCCATGCAAACTTTCGTTACAAAAGTTAGACAAATAAAAGAAAAAAAAAAGGCCATTAAGGCATAAATCAAGACCCTTTTGAGTATTCTTCTTTTTTTTTTCTTTCAAAAAATCATTTTTTAATTCAGCCAAATTGAATATTTCCTTCTAATAAAATTTGTTATTTATTTTCATAAAATTTTCATAAAATAGAGAGTAAAATGTTTAAAATTTCATTTTTTAAAAAAACCAAAATCAAGTTAGATGAGTAAATTATCTGTAAAACTCTTACTTACATCGTTTCAAGATGAAGAAAGTCACTTAAATTAATCAAGGGCATTATGAACTTATTTCTAAAATTTAGCGGATTATGGTAATGAAGTCATAAGTTAATACGAGGGGTGAAAGTGTTATGTTTTGAAAATACGACGGGGAAAGTGTAACAAGTTTTTTTTTAGTGTCAGTGCAAGTGTTCCAGGAAGGCGAAATTAGTAATTTTCCCTATCTCATAAACATGACTATAAATTTATAATAAAGATAAAGTTGTCAATCTGAATCAAAAAGTTAAAAAAGAAAAACGAAAAACAAGAAGAGTATCAGGTGCATCACTAATTAAAAGTTGATATAATTTTAGGAAGGATTCGATTATGTTGGAATTGATGTAAAGTATTTTTTCATAATCATAAAATCAATGTTATAATATATTTTTTATTATTTATTATTTTATATATATAATTGTAATTTATACTCTATCTTAAAGTAATTTTAAAATAGTCATTACATTTTATAAAAGGTCTGATTCTATTAAAACTGCTTTAAAACAAAATATTCTTTTATAATTATAAACTCAAAATTATAACACATTTTTTTTACTATTTATCATATAGTTCAACTATTAGCTGGTTTATCATAATTATGGCTGGGAATAGATTCAATTTTATTTGAGAGCAGGTTGGGTTTAATTAATGTGAAAAATTTTAAAGATAAAAAAAAAAATTAATGTGAAGGGTGGTGAGGCTAGAATTAGAAAAAGTAGTCTCGTTAAGCCAGAATTCAGAACCGTATAAATTGTCAGTTACTGTCTGATCGGTCCCTGTTGTATTCACCTTTGCTTTTTCAAATTTCAATCATGCTAATCTATTTTAAGCTCTTTGATTTGACTGAAATGAATTTTTATTTTTTCACACTTTCCGTTTGGGAACTAAAAAAGTACAGAGCACGGAAATGGAAAAATTAGTAAATAGAATGAAATTCGTTTGAAGAGCTTTTCTGTCTTTTACTTTTCTTTTTCTTTTTAAATTTAATTTACCGACACTCTCATATGCTGCCTATAACGGTATATTCGAACAAGCTATTAATTAACATTTGCTATTTCTATTTCTAAATTGAACATTTAGCGTAAATAGTCCCTAATTTTATTCATATTCATATTTTCCTGTTTTGCATAAATTAAGACATTAAAAAAAAATCAACTTTTTTTTTGGTTTTTTCTTTCTTTCTTTCCTGTGTGATTCTCATGCCCTACCACTAAGGAATAAGGAATTTACGTTCGGTCAAACTTTTATTTTTCCACTATGTCTTAATAAACAACAAAAATAAAAATAAACACGAGAAGGAATCAAGATTTTAATTTCGCGGCCGGCATAATAGAGAAATATTATACAAGCTATAAAAATTGAAAAGAAAAAAGAGTAAAAGTGAAGGAAGCTATGCAAAAAAGAAATTTAATTACTTTTTTTTTCGGATTAGACCAGCAGTCTTGCAAAAAAAAAAAAATGATTTGGTAATAAACACATATTTATTTATCTTATATTTTAGATCCCAATATATAAACTATTTGTTCATAGTTAAAATATTAATGTAGATCTAATTTGTTTTAAGTGGAAAATATCAGAACTGTTGATTATATTAGTAAGCTAAAAGATTTTAAATAGATTTATAGTAGTAGATAATATAACTAATTTACTTAAAATTTAAAAAAAAAATCATCAACTAAATAATAGATGATATGATATAAATCAAACTATTTACAATAAAATTTGAGATAAACTTTTGGGAACACGGTCGTCATTAATCTTTGTCCAACCGCAAATATGGTAATGTGAGTTATAAACGAAAATTCAACCGGCCGGCCCAATCATTCAACCGGCCCAGCTCTCGTTCTCTCTCTTCGTCTCTTAATATGATTGATGGATTGGTGGGGATCTTCAGAAGATTTTTAACAGATTGTCGTTACTCCTATCATTAAAATAATAATAATAATAAATAAATAAGATAAAATCCAACAAAGAATTTTGTAATCATGCGAAATTATCTCATTGGATTCCTTGGCAGGTGTTTTTAGGCTTCAAAAGAATAAAATAATAATATAAAATGATTTTTCCGATACGATCTTTTTCCATTTATGGGAAGTGAACATGAAGAAGCTATCACGTATCTTTTCCTAAGTTTTCCACTTTTAATAATGTAAATAATTAATCATTTTAAATAGCGGTTGATTGATGTGTTGGGTAAAATGTCATCGCATTTTGTCGTTCGAAATGAGTGGCCAGATGAGCCACATTTAATTTTTTTTTTCTTTTTCCTCTTCTAAGTTTTAGTTCGAATGGGTGGCTTTTTATTCATCTGCGTTTATGATTCATTACATTTTATCATGGTGGCATAATGTTTACAAAGAAAAGTTGTTAATGTGACTCTTCATAGATTTTTTTTTTTTAATTTTCTATTCTGTAATCATGTTTCGAGCAAATCTTTTTTGAAATTAAGAAGGAAGCATTTGATTTTTCTTCCCTAATAAAAAAAATTATAAAATGCGCATAAATAATTGGTGATTTGATTGCCATTGAAAGAGAGAGAATCTAATATCTGTATATCATAAAAAAAGAAAAAAAGAATGAAAAATAATAACACATGGGATGAGTGAACTGAGTACGATGAAGTTTTTTTTTTAATACTGTTATACAGGACTGTATGTATTACAATTAATATTTATAAACAGATTCTACAATTGGGACCTTCATCGTGGCATGTACTCCTCTGAAGCGCTGCCCAAATTCTTCAAACCCTCTCAAATATTCGAGGGTTGTCCACTCTACTCACCTTTTGTGAGGAATAGACTGGCTCCACTCAATTATTTGATAATTGAGGAAGGATTATAAATAAGCCCCATAAATACTTTCATGGAGGCTCGAACCCCTGCACTCATTATTTTAAGTGCAAGGGCTCTCCCACTGGACCAAAGACCCATTGGTGAGTACGATGAAGTTGAATCTCCCAACTACCCAACTTTGCGAAATTAAAGTTAGAGCTTCGAATTTGCAACTTGGTGCTCATAATAAAGTTACAAAAATGCCAACGCCAGAGTTAGGTTGGAGAGAGAAGCGAGAGAAGTTAAGGATAATAAAGTGAGTGGGCCTAACGCTGGTAGTCCCCGTGGGACAGAAAGGAGAGAGAAAATGCGAAGAATGAAAATGAGTGAAAATGAATGGTGGGCCTGGGCTTGCATAATAGAGGAGGCCAACTTAGACTATACACATGAACAAGGGGAAAACACCCTATTCAGGCTTAGATAGCCTCGTCCCACTTCCATTATTGGGAAGGTTTCGTTCTTCCCAGCCAGTCACAACATCACACCGCATTCCGATGCTGGGCATTTTCGGAAATTTAAAGTTCTGAGGACTCCGACGTGGCGCCCCTTCCTCCTCTCTAATTTTTAATCTCCTTTTGTGGTGGGACCCGATTCAAGACGATGTCTGTTTTACTTCTGAAACACAACTCTCTCCACTCTTTTTTCCTCCTTTACAAATTATTGCAGTTTTTCACAATGACATTATTTTGTTTCCTTTTTCTGGTGTTTATTTTGATGTCCATGATGTCAAGCATGATGATATCTCTTGATCTACGAATCTATTCGTCAATCTATCGCCCATTTGTTGAGTTGGCCTCGGTATTTTTGTCAGAACCTAGACCCACGCTCTTCCCCCCATCGAACGTGCACAACACGCGCATAAAATCTTCGTTTTGGATATGTTTTATGTTTGTTAAAAGGTTTCTTTTTATGTGAAATTAAAAAACAAGCGGTTATTCATATTCTATTATTCTCCTAAAATTAGTAAATTACAATACTTGAATAGTTAAATTTCAATAAAAACATATGTATACCAATGCGAGTAATTGGTTAAAAAGGTAAACTCTTTTTAACCATAATTAACTTTTTGCTTTGAATCAATACAATTAACTAGTTTGAATTTTTTTTTTACTTCATTAATATTATCTAAAATTCCAATGAATTGTAAAAATAAAAAAATATAAAGTTTCTTACCATTACTTTGCAGTTTTTATAATAAATTTATGAATTAACTTTATTTCTTATCCTCTATTATTGATTGAATATTGTTTCGATTGAAAAAAAAAACTAGGGTTAACTACCCTTAGGTGATACATATTTTGACAAATTTCAAAATGATGACACGTGTATTAAAAATACTCGGTCATGTGACAACCTATTAACTTTTACCATTAATTCTAACAAAGTAAAATTAGAAAAAAGTATTTTAGGGTTAATTATCATCAGGTGACACTTTTTTTGACATAATTAAAGAAGGTGACACATGTTTTAAAAATAATCGATCAGATGAAAATCCATTAACTCTAATCAAAGTAATCAATTAACTACAAAATGATTTTTTTTGCCTCTATAATTAGTGATAAAATGACATTTCCACCCTTGCCCACTTATTTTTAATTTTTTTAATATATATGCATAAGTCTAAATTAACAAAGATTTTCTTGTTAAATTAAACTAATTTTTTTAAAAACATTTCCTATTGAATCAAATTACTTCTTTAGTTCCACAAACTCATGGCTACTATCGTTTATGGCTGTGGCGAAGATGAAGCCCAGAGAAAATGAAGAAAGAAGGAGAAATCGAGGGGAAAGAGACCGAAGAAGATGAAGAAAAAAAAAAGAGAAAAAGAGAGAAAACATGAAAATCAATTGAGGAAGATGAAGAAAGAATGAGAAAAAGAATTGGAGAAGATGAAAGAAGAAAGAGAGAGAGGAAAATAAAAAAGTAAATAAATAAAATAAATCTATTTTTTTAATTTTACCCTTGATTTGTTAGAATTAATGGTAAAAGTTAATAGATTGTCACTTGACCAAATATTTTTAAAACATGAGTTACCATTTTGAAGTTTGTCAAAGATGTGTTTCCTAGATATAATTAACCGTAAAATAAATCTATTTGTTTTTCTAATTTCACCCTTGGTCCATTAAAATTAACAGTAAAAGTTAATGAATTGTCACATGGTCGATAATTTTAAAACATTTGTCACCATTTTAAAATTTATCAAAATGTGTCATCCAGGTGTTATTAACCCTAAGAAAATTTAGATTGAAATTAACCAAATTTATTTGAGTTTGAAATGACATAATTATTTAGTTTTGCAAAATATGAATCAAATGTGGTTTTATTTTATAGAAAATTATTTGAATATAAGTTTGTTTAGGATAAATTTAAAACTAATCGAATTTGAGTTTAATAGAATAAAACAATTATTGGCTAGAAAAAGAAAATAAAAAATCAAGCTAGTGTTCACAAGGTTCATATTAAGATTTTTTTTTTTGGTTAGTTGATATAAAAAATGTAATTACATATTTTTACATCCTTTTTCTAGTTGATGTAAAGAAATATAATTATGTACTTTCTATATTGGTGGTCAAAGTACATTGCCAAAAGAGGAAATATTGATCTTAATTATTTAGGAAAGTAATATAACTTTTTTTATTAGTGATTATGAGCATAATTTATGAAAGAGTCATTCGACAATATAAGTATATTATATATACTGTTAATGATAACCATTTTTTTTTTGTTTTTTATCCTTCTTCAAGTGGTTAGTAAGGAGTTAATTACAATATAAACTATATAAATTAATAGTTTTGGAATCATATAAAATCAATTAATTGTATGAGGTATTAATTAATCAATAAATTAATATTCTAGTAATTTATAAAAGGATATATTTATATTTCAATTGAGCATATACTTAATCAATTAAAAATTTATTGTATTTTACCCATCTAATGATGATATAATAGTTTGGGAGTATGTTACAAAGAAGCACACAAAACTTTAAAAACACTTCATAATTTTTTGTTGTAGTGGTAGAATTCAACTCTAGAACTTCTAGATGCGATAAAAATATTAGAGACGGGATCTAACATACATTTAAATCTCAAGAAAAAATAAGTCATGATTGAGTCATATTCTATCTAACTAAATATAATGGGTAATTGCATTTGTAATTTTAGCACATTCTTAATTTATGACGCCGATGAGACAATAGAGTTATATGAAGGTTTTCAGATTAAAATATTATCTTATTAATTTAACATAATTATTAATCTAACCTAGGGGTGAGCATAAACCCACAACCCATGGGTTTATCCAAACTCAAACCAAATTAAATGGTTTGGGTTGGGTAAATCATGAAAATGGGTTAGATATGAGTTTTATGTAAAAAAATCATTTCATTATGGTTTTGGTATGGTTTACCCATGGGTTATTGACAAAACCCCAACACTCAAATTTTTCAAATGAAATAAATGAAAACAAAATAAATGAACACAAATAAGTGAAAAACCACTATTAAATTTTTTACGGCGTGATCAATTGTCAACAGTTAGAAAATGAAAATAACAGTAAAAATAAATTTAAATTAAATAAATATTATTGTAAATAACATAAATAATTTTTTTTTCTTATTTACAAAAATAATTCCTCCCACATGGAAGGATCATCATAGAAAGAGCAGGAGACTCTACTAATGATCAATAATAACTCGGCTTGGACTGCATCCGATATGCTAGATGGCGGCTAATTTTTGGTCAATAATTGAATGTAATGCCCATATTAAGTATTAAAACACGAAATATATGTTTTGATATGAGCAGAAAAATTAATAATAAAATTTTTTCTCGTAATTATTTATTTTGTGAACATTTTCTTATAATAAATATTTTGTAATATTTTAAAATTAAATGTAAAAAGTATAGGTAAAATATTTTATTATTTATCTTATAATAAATTTTTATTTGTCATTCAAGTTTTCTTATAAAATTTTTTTATCATTTGACTAATAATTTCCTTATATATTTATTATAAGAAAATTTTCACAAAATAAATAAGTATAAAAAAATTTTATTATTAATTTTTTTGTTCATATCAAAACATATATTTCTTATTTTTAATGCTTTATTTTTTATTTAGTTTCTATTCATATGATTTATTTAATTTAGAATAAATATAAATAAAAGAGTAGTTGAAAATAAGGGTAATATTGTAAACTTATACTATTAGAGGGATTTTTGGCCATTATAAAAGCAGAAGGGGGAAAAATAATATATGTTAAAAATAATTTATTATTAGATTGTTAATGTCATGTTTGTGAAAGTTTATTATTAAAGTGTATGTTCTTATTTATTGAGAAATAATAATTTTTGTGATTAAACTTTATTTTGATTTTCTAGTATTCTTTAATTTAAGGATTAAGTTATTGTAAAATTTATAATTTTTATCCACCATATTTTTTTATATTTTAATATCAATTTAATAATTAATAACAATTAATAATTATTATAATTTTGATATAATTAAATTTTATTAAAATAAAAATTATTTTGATAATAAAATTCAAACCAAACCCAAATGGTTTGGTTTGGTTTGGGTTAAAAATATTTTGGTTGGTTTGGGTTGGATCCAAATTTTTATGGTTTGGTTTGAATTGACTTAAAAACCAACCCAAACTAACCCATGCCCACCCCTTATTCTAACCTGTTAGACCAGGCAGAGACCTTAAAAAGTTTATAATATAATTCAAGTTATTAATTTATTAGAGTATTAATTTTATAGAAGTCATATTAATAAATCAACATGTATGTGTGATGAAACGCGCTGAAGGTGAGGATGTGGAAGAAAGAGAGGGTCATAAATACGAGGTACAGCAGAGGCAAGGCATTGGTCGATAGGTGAACGAAAGAGGCAAAAGTGGCCCTCTTCCCGTACTCTTGGATTGGACTTTTCTGGAAAGAAATTCCTTTTTCTTACATTATTCCCATTTTCCTTTTCTGATACAATAGCCCTCTTCTCTCAAATCTCACCCTTGCTTGTGATGCTTTCCCCGTTTTGCCCTTAATTTTTTTTTTCTTTTTTTTTACCTCTTCCTCTGTGGTAAAAACGTATTAGGTGAAATGTATAAGTTGCATGTGAACGTATAGAAGAAAAGTAACTAAAAAGACAACAGCAGCATTTGTATTTCGTAGTGGTGACTGCTTGTTGTGGAGTGAGTGTGATGATAATGAAATACCTAATTAAGGTACATTTATTGAGTAATTAAGCATCTTTTGAGTCTTGGCGCTGTCTATTTCCATTAGTGGGGTAATTTAGAGAGAGAGAGAGAGAGCAAAGAAAGAATGCTTTTTCGATTTGGTTAACGTGGGAAAGTTGAGTAAAGAAAGAGATGGTTCTTTTATTTCCTTCTTCATTTTCCCATCTCATAAATGATACTAATAATAAAGAAAACAAAGATAAGGTGGCTACATAGATAGATATTCAAGAAAATACAGTCAAGTAAATAAGTAAATAATAAATTAACAAGAACCAAAGCAACCTAGCTATCTTTCTGGATTGGGAAATGAGGAGGATTGCTCATCAGTCATCGAGGAGAAAGGGCAAAAAAAAAAAATAAAACAAAAAACAAAAGTGAAAAAAATATAAAATATAAAAAAAAGAGAGAGAAAAAGGCCAGTTGTCAGAGAGGGAGGGAGAGATGGAAGGCAGTATTAAGTAAGTATTAACCTATAGCTGAAATTTGCCTCGTCTATATGCTGTATTGGGCAGTGAGAGAGTATTTACGAGATCTTGAAACATCTCCCCTTACTACTACCTTTTTGCAAACCCTTCTGGCCTTCTCTCTCTCTCTCTCTCTGTGTCGTAGGTTCTCTTCTACTTTGAATACTCAACCTTCAAGTTTTCTTCCTTTCTATATTTATTCTTTTCTCTCTTGTCGAACAAGAGATAGAGAGAATTTTGAAAAATAAAAAAAATACATAAACAAACCTGTGATCTTTGACGACGAAGTGATGATCAGAATTGAGAGTGTTTGTCGCTTCTAAGATCGGGAAAAAAGTATACAGAGTGTGTTTAACATATAAATAAATAAATCGTGAGAATTTTTTCTTTTTAAAAAATGTGGGATCTGAATGACTCGCTGAAAGATATAGAAGAGTCAGAAGCTTGCTCATCGCAAAAGACCTCCATAGATGGCGATGATGAGAAGGGAAAACAAGTGGGATCCGTTTCGAATTCAAGCTCTTCAGCCGTGGTAATAGAAAACGGATCCGACGAAGAGATTGGTGCTTCTGAGAGAAGATTATTAAGTCGTAGTGGCGGCAGTAAAATATTTGGAGTATGTTTGTATCAAGAAGCCATGGAGGAGAGTGAACCAGAGCCACCGGTGACCCGGCAGTTTTTTCCTGTTGATTTTCAGGAGCAGCAAGCCACATCGAGTGAAGCTGGAGCTAGGGGACTGGCCTTCCCTCGGGCTAACTGGGTTGGTGTCAAGTTTTGCCAATCGGAGCCCATCGTTGAGGCTGGAAAATCGGTTATTGAAGCTCCTCAGCCCCTGAAAAAAAGCAGGCGTGGACCCAGGTCAAGGAGTTCCCAGTATAGAGGTGTCACCTTTTACAGAAGAACTGGAAGATGGGAATCTCATATATGGTTTGCTCTTTTTTTTTTTTAATAATCTTTTGCTCATATATAGGAGTGCAACTTATATATATTTTGAGGTCTCAAGTTTATACATACATATATTTATGCTTATCAGAATTTAATTTCTTTTTGGCTTCTCTCTCAGGGATTCTGGGAAACAAGTTTATCTAGGTATGTAGGGAATTTTCAAGATAATTATTTTTCTGCTTTCATTGTTGAAACAAAATGTTATGTGTTTATCTTTTGCTGATGTTTGTGATATGGGTGTGTGTTTGTAGGTGGATTTGACACTGCACATGCAGCTGCTCGGTGAGTAGATATGATTATTAATTGTTGCCTATCCCATAAAACAAGGCGTTTTAGTATTCTTTATATTAGAATGTGTTGCTAAGTTGAAAGAGAATTTTTTTGGCTGCTTTTGCAGTGCTTATGATAGGGCAGCTATCAAGTTCCGGGGAGCGGAGGCAGACATAAACTTTAGTATAGAAGATTATGAGGATGACTTGAAACAGGTAAGAGAGAGAAGAAACAAAAGGAAAGAGTTGTAGTGAGTTGTCTATGAGTTTTATCTTATCTTGAACAGTTGCATCTTATCTTCTACAGTCCAGCTAGAACTAATTGTTGAACATATGCTTTTGTTTTTGTTATTTTTTTCTTTTTTATATATTATGATACATAAGGAAAGCCTATGGGTTTACATATGGAAAGATTCTCGTAATGTTGTATGATAACAGATGAGCAACTTAACCAAGGAAGAGTTTGTACATGTACTTCGCCGACAAAGCACCGGTTTCCCCAGAGGAAGCTCCAAATATAGAGGAGTTACTTTGCACAAATGTGGAAGATGGGAAGCTCGAATGGGCCAATTTTTAGGCAAAAAGTAAAATACCTTAGTTTCCTATTGTATCCTTCCACTTGACCGCTAACTCTTCCCCAGTTAATCTCCAGTTATATGATCTCCTCATCATCTTTTGTTTACTAATTTTTTCCGAGAACCTAACTGTTAATAATTTAATTTAATCCTTGTTTCAGGTACGTTTATTTGGGCTTGTTCGATACTGAGGTCGAAGCTGCAAGGTCAGTGAGTAGTTTTCAATATTCATAGTTTGTCTCTTTGGACATACAAGAAATTTAATGCACACTTTGAAATTTCTGTTATATTTTTTGTAGGGCATATGATAGAGCTGCAGTTAAGTGTAATGGCAAAGATGCTGTTACTAATTTTGATCCCAGCTTATATCAAGATGAGCTTAAAGCCTCTGGTAAGTCTTTAACAATGTAAGTTTTATTGTTTTCTACCTTAATTTGACACACACACACACACACACACACACACATGCTCAGATACTTATTAATTGTTAGAATCTTCAGGTCATGGTGTAGACCATAATCTAGATTTGAGTTTGGGCAGTTCAGCTTCTAATCAGCAAAGCAGTGCGGACTTTGCTAATAGAATGCAATATACTGTAATGGAACGGCCTGCTCCGGCATCATTGCCCAATGAAGTTGACTGGCACAACCGGGGTTATAGGCCTAAGGTTTAATCACTCAACACTCTTCATTATTAGTATTATGATTATTATTTGGCAGCTTTATTCTAAGTAATTCTAACACATTGATGATTAATTAAAATTTAGCAGCAGCAAGAAGCGTACAGTAGGCAGCATGATCTACCGTACAAGAGAGATGGGTATAGTGAGGCTGAAACTATGCAACTTCTCAGCCAAACCCATCTTCAGTCACCAGCTTCATCATCGCTCAATAAGTCCAGTGAGATGCAAAGATATGAGCAATTCAGGAGATCTGGTGAATCCCATTTGCTACATATGGTTCCCCCACAATGTAACCAATCAAACTATCAAGTAGGTAAAGCTGCAGATTATTCAATTTTTAACTAATTGGGTAGCTTTAAATCAGTGCCTTCTCACTAAACAAAGTTTTGTTTTTCCAAATTTTTGTAGACTCATCAGTTAACCCCAGGCACAGGCAGCAGTAAGAGAGGCCGAATTGGGAATGAACTTTCACTGTCAACAAATGATCATCATCAACAATGGCAATCTGGTCCTCATATGTTTGCAACTGCTGCAGCATCATCAGGATTCCCTCAGCAGATTAGATCCTCTCACTCTCAGAATTGGCTGCAGAATAATGGATTCCACTCCCTTGTTAGACCCTCCTAAGAATATGGCATAATGATCGTCTAATCTCTCATTTCCTTCAGATTTTTGCTTGTAAGCATGTAAAATCATCAATTGTAGTATTCGATCACATATATTTCCAAATTTCCCAGAGAGGAAAGACACCAAAAAAAAAAAAAAAAATGAGAGAGGAAAAGGGAAAAAAATAAGAAAAAGGAGTGGGGAAGGATACAATATTAAAACCCCTCCCTTGTGGGAATTAATATTAGTTCGTCAATTGGTCAAACTAACTAGCAGACGAGATCTTCGACTAAAATTTTTTCTTTTTATTTTCCGAATTCTGACCGAAACTGATGATCATTTTCTATGAATGGCATTAATATAAATATAGATTGCTTTGCCGCCCTATGTGGTAGTATTCATTAATGGCAGCCTATGGTCTAGTGTTTTGCGATTATTTTCAACTTTTGCTGCATAGCTATAGCATCTCTCGCATGACCTCATTTTTTGTATTTTTTTTTTCTGGTCTTTCTTAAAATTACCACCACTCACTGATGCCACTTGCGGGACTGATTTTTAAGAACCCTAACTCAACGATACCATTTATATGTGTACAATGTTGAAAGTATTAACTATTTGATGTAACAGACGGTGAAAATCTAAGATGAGGGTAATTCAGGTTAATGAAAAGGGGAATAGTTTTATTGGAAATATCACCCGATGGTGATGAATAGTCACTATCATTTGTGTCCTTAGAATCAGTACTCTTGGCCAAGGCAGTCAGAAATGGCTATAATGACGAGGGGGACTTATCACTCTTAACACAGAAACCTCTTTAAAGGACACTGTAAGACAGAAGCGAGAAAAAAATATCAGAGATCAAAAAGAGGAATAAAGGGTCAAGATTCACTTGGGGTTTAACCATTTGTCACTTCACGAGGAAAATTAGTTTTAAAATTGTTGATGTATTTCAGTTGCGGGTTCAAATTCAATCTTTTTGCTCGATGGTGTCTATTTTTTTCAACGCGCCGGTAATGTACGACGAAACAAATGGGTGGCTTTGAATGTAGAAGGAAATTCCCATGAAGTACATTTCGGTTTTTTAAAATAAGATGATAAGGTCATTTTGATCATTTCAATGATAATATCATTAATATCCTACTTATACATTAAGATAATGCAAATGGGTGTAAAATGTATTAAATACAGAGTGCTATCTCGTCATCTAGGACGTCACTGTAAATATTTTATTAGCACTAAGCTTGAGATTGTCCTCAAGTTGCCAAGGTTTCAATGAACAGAAACTTTTAGAAAGTACAAGATTACTCTAGATGGCATCTTTCCTTGCGTATCCTCAGATCTGAATTATGTTAACTAGGAATAGTGACTATGCCGTTAATAGTACTTTTGCCAATATTTAAGTAGAATTTAAATTTGGTTGTCTTTTAATCCTTTCCAAATCAAGTCTAGAACGTTTGAATTTGGTTGTCTCACATTTATTTTATTACTCAACCGCCGATTCAAGTTTATTACATAATATTCTTGTTAAAGAAGCGAAAACACTCACCTTCTAATTAACACGAGCGATTGTCACTTGTCAGCATAATGCGAATTAATTTCCCACCCAGAGAGATCAAAATTCTGCCATATTTTCTTCTCTTGTAAACTTTAAATTACATTTCTTCTTGATGAGAATGTGTGCTCTGTCCTGCCAAAAATAAATAAATAAAAAAGAATACGTGTTGTGTAATCCGTCCAAACTCCTTTATATGTGAGATCCTTTATATCCCACGCTTCTTTATTATCATATCTTGGAAAGATAGCCAAATGAATGACCTTTACTCAACCAAAGAATCATACATATCAATCGGCCCCTAATACAAGCCAATAGTCATCCGGGTGAAAGTCTACAATGATTTTGTTTTGCTCCATTTGTAGACACCCTGAAAAGAACTCAAATGGCACGCGTCCTTCATACATCGTGAAGAGATATTAAAGACTCCCCATATGAAATAACATCCTGAAAAGAACTCAAATGGCACGCGTCCTTCATACATCGTGAAGAGATATTAAAGACTCCCCATATGAATAATAATATATATAAAAGTGAAAAGAAACAAAGTGGGTCTGTCATGCAGTCAGCTCTAACTCAAAGCCATTCTCACATTAGATCCCTTGCTTTGCATCGGATCTACGAAACACTGTCAATGCTGAGAGAGACACGATTCATCATTCATCCTCTAGGGGGCAAAAAAAAAAAAAAAAACGGAGTCAAAAAAGCAGAAGGGAGAAAAACAAAACTTGAAGCACGTGAAGTTCAAAAGATGGTAAGTACTTGACATGTGGGGACGTATATGAGTATCTATAAGACGATTTCACTTCCCATTTTAAAGAGTCACGTCAAAGCACTACAAAAATTCTTCTAATTTTATTTTCTTAGATATTTATTTTCTTACTTATCTGATAATTAGAAGAGTGAAAAATAGATCTTCTTTAAAAAAAAATTCAAAATAAAATAAAGTTTATATTATTTTAATCATTTTTAAAAATATATAATTATAGCGTTTAAATGAGAAGTGAAATCTCACTTAAGGAGCATTTTAAAGATACCCTAAATATGTTATTTGCCACATAAGTAAGTAAATAAACATTTGAAAATAAAAATAGATAAATATTTTAGTGATGCTTTAGATATAGGATAAAACAAAAGAATTAAAAGGAATAAAGAAAAGGTAAAAGCATACATCAGAACCAGATGTGTAGAATTTTTACTTTATTTCTATATAAGATTAGGGTTTCCCTATATGGGTTATCTTCAAAGGTAGGAAATCTATCGGTGAATTTATTTTGAAAGAGAAAAAGAAAAAGAAAAATATGCTTTATTTCATTTTGTTTCTTACAGTTACGTGAATGTAATGTTTTGTGCGTATGGAGTGTGAGTGCGAGTGCTGCGACTGGGACTTGATGTAGGGCTACTGGTCCATAAACATTAAGATATGCATACACACATTGTCCCGTTTTAAGTGTTGAATTGCTTTCATAATTCACTGAGACAAAACAACTCTCTGGTTTCCCCTTCAGGGAATTCTCTTTATTAGTTTTTGTTTCTTCCCCCATTAATTTGCGAATTCATTTCTCATCCATTTCTTTGTCTTTTGCATGATCCTATCTCTGGTGCCGCACTTACTCTTTTTAGAATTCTTTTGGCGCTTGTTATCCTTCAATTCGCTTATTAATTAGTATTACTCTCATGTGTGCAGCGTTCTTGCCTTAGGAATGTTTGACTTTCGTTACCTAAAACTAGAATGTGAAATTTAATTATTAGATCCCTCTACGTTACGTTAATCGTAACGTAATATAACATTCAGCAAAGGAGATAAAATTTGATAACTTGAATGACTGCTGTAAATATGATGCCCTGGTTTCAATCTTCCCATTTGATACCTCTGCAGGCTAGTTGTGGTTTTTATTTATATAACGTATATGATATATCTTAACCCGTCCTTCAAACAGCGTGTTGCTAAATGCTAATGGTCTTAGAGTTGTACACGTATTAGTCAGTGATTGGGTGGCAATCTTTTTTTTTTTTCATTCATTTTTCCTGAAAAGGGGTATAAATCTTTGAATGATTTATTTTAATTTGTAATTAAACCTTCAGAGCCATTAAAAACGCAGCCAACAATCAATGAATAAAACAAACAAAAAAGAAAATCAAAACCAAAAAATTCTCGTTGTTCGATCATGATACAATACATGAATCTTCTACCCATTAGGATTTTACAACAACAAACTACGAGGAATGTTTCAAATTTTTTATTTTATTGTTTTAATTTTTTTAAAAAAAATTTGGAGTTCGAAGGATATTAATGTTACCCCATTTTTTGGAATGGACGGGGGGGTATAAGGGGATCCTCTCTTTTTGCTGCCGCATCTTGTAAAATCAATTTATATCTTAAAATTAAAGGACCCAGATACCAAGCACGATAAAAAGAATGGTGGGGCTGTTTCAACCCCTGGAAAAAAAAAACATATTCTCGTTTTACATAACTCTGAGGATAATTTTGGTATTTTCAAGGGTGTATGAGTAAACGTTTATTTCTAAATTTAACAAATAGGTGTTTATAACACCTTTCAGGATGCGAATAACACACCGTATAAAAAAAAAAAACATTAGTTTTGAGGATTGTTTGTTTTTTTGACTGAATACTAAAATTGGTAGTATTTTCGGCCATTCTTTTGTTTAAGTGTGTTAAGTTGAAAAACAAAGCTTAAAAGCTTAAAAACTTAACACTTAATATTAAATGATTTTTTTAACATTAACTATTAAAACTACCCCATGCAATTAATCTGTTTCCTATTGCAGTACCATATAAAAGCTTAACTGTGTTTTTTCATTTAAACGATCAATTATTTTCGATAAAAATTTATCATCAGAAGTTGAAATCACGCTACTTACTGATATCAAAGAATTTTATAGTCTATTTATGAAGAATGAATAATGTGCAACAATATTTTTATTATTTTAAATAATTTCCAAAACCGATTAAATTCAAAAATGAAAATTATATTTTTAATATATAATTCAACAAAATATATTTATTCAAACAAGTTTTTTAACTTTGACAATATTTCTAACATGTAAATACACATTATTCTTTTAATGTATTTAAATACAAATTTAGAGGCATAGTTGCCAAAATACTACCATTCAAAGTTTCAAACATTTATAATAAGTCGTTAAAGAGGAAAAAAAAAGTTGAAATTTGTATTAATTAAGTATTCAGCCAAAAAGACAAATGTCAACCTAACTAACGAAAAAATTATTATTTTTTTATCAACCATATTTATTGAATTATGGCACCATTGGTACGTGACCACATGGATGCATATGTCATTGATAGGTCCACTTGTATATATATTGAAATGAAAAAAAAAAAAAAAATCATCAGTTAGCTCAAGACTCTCTAAAATCAACGTCATTCCCGCTGGTGTTTTACAGATTATAGATCAAGCAGATGGACCGCGTATATATTAACCTTCCTTTTTTGAATACAGAACCTTGAAATAGAAGGTGGGCATAGTGGTCCCTTTTCTTCGACAATAACTTTGGCTGACAAGACAACTTGAAAAAAAAAAAAGTTAAAAAATAAAATTGTGAAACATTATTCTTTTCGATTTACATGATATCATTAGGTCAAATTCGATGCAATTTTTTTTTTTTTTTGGGGTCATTTAATGAGGTAAAACGTGGATGATGGGATGTTCCTGGCCTTAGGCTTTTGCAAGTTCAGAGTTTAGGGTTAGCCGGTTAGGTTAAATGGAAATTTGCAAATAGGTTGTGCGCACCAATGTTTTTTTGTACTCATTAATCCCAGAAGCATATCAAGTATTTTGTACATAAATCGCCTATGAGTGAAGTGAATTATTTCGTACTCTAGACAAATTAATCAAATCCTTTTGTGAAGACTTTTTTTTTTGTCATAATCATTTATTACCCGATTTGGAACCTCGAAGCTCATATCCACCAATAATGTCAAATCGAAAAGCTGCTTTGACCTTTGTTGGTGATAGATAGGAGTTCGTCGAGAGAAACCCAGAAACCAAACAAAACCAAGGGGCCAGAACTCAGGAGTTATAAATACAACAATTAAACAGAGGAGACTCTGCTGGATATATATTTCTCATTGAGATAAACAAAATAATAATGAACCTGAAGGCCGTAGCCCCATCTTCTGCCAAGCCCATGCATACAGCAATCTTGGTGAAGTTTCGGTTCTCATAGGTTTTATATGTTATGACGGTACCCAACTGATAAACCAAAACCAATGAATTGAAATGTCACAGAATATTAATTTCGGGGACATTGCATTATTGTTCACAGGTCCTGTCATGGCACTGCAGCAGCGTGATGCATGTGTTGCAATAGTGAGAAGTGCAAATGCTGGTCCTCTTTTGCTCTCTAGGGTTAATTATATTATTATTGTTATTATTGAATAATTAAAGTGTGTTTCCGAGACTTTCCAAGTTTAGAAAGCTTGGTGGGGATAAAAAAAAAATAGGTGTAGAGGCTTTAAATTGGCCACGACAAGGCAATGGTTTATAGCCATGCGTACCCTTTTTGGATTGGAATAATTAATGTGGAAAGCAAAAGGGGGATGATAATAAAATAATGCGCTCTACCTGTTTGGTAAGGTTGTTTGTTCCCTTTCTTCCTTGCTTCTCTATTGTTCTCACCTTTTTTCTTTTTTTTTTTAATTCATGTTGTTGAGAATTGTGAATATCATATTTATCTCTAAATATAAAAAAAAAATGGTTCTTGCTTCTTGAAGTTTCATTATTGGCGTATATATGTATATATGAATGGAAAATTTTTTAAATTTGAAATTATAGAAATTAAAGTTAAAAAAGTTTGGACAAACATTACCATCTTTCATCTAGCTTTGTTATATGATCAGTTGGGTTCAAAGTTCCCATCTTGATGTGGCAACTGACAAGGAAAATACAGGTCATGACTTACACAATTAGGTTGGATATTTGGGTGGGATTTACCTTAAGTAGATGCATTATTCAATTTGATTCTGACTTTGTTTGGCCCATGGTTAGGTGTTTTAAATGTCTATATCTGTGTATTTTATGACTTTGTTGGTTAAGTAAGAAAAGTTTTTTTGATTATTTGACATGGTGAGAGATGCATGATTGATTTGTTGAGGCTAAGTGAATTACTGGATTTTACTCCATTTTTTTCTTTTGTTACCTCCGCCCTAAAAAGGCAATACTCTTACCGCTTCTTTGCCTCAAAAATAACAGTGATCGGTTGTTTAATTTAATTTAAAAATTTTTTTACTGTCATTGTAGGAATATCATTTCTTTCATCAACTCAAAATTACCATCTTTCATCTTTTTAGAAATAAGTAGAATCTTTCTTGTACAAATAAGGTGGTACGATAATACATTATAAAGTATCATATATTAACCTAACTAGATAATAACTCACTCTCTCTCTCTCTCTCTCTCTCTCTCTCTCTCTCTCTCTATATATATATATATGTGTATATTTCAAGAGAATGACAAGAACCTCGCAACTTCACATCACATAAGGGATACCTTAACATATCAAACTTCTCGAGAATCTCTTCCGTTACTACGTAAAAAGCCTTTCTTTGCTTAGATTGAAAAGCATTTAATTGATCATTTTTGACAAAATAACAGTTCGATCATATCCTTTAAGAAGAAAGACGATAAAAAGGAAAAAAAAAAAATTATTAAACATGATGGAGCACCGACAATAAAATAGTCTTCTATTATGTGCAGGTGAAGAAGATTGTGATGGATTGCATTCACATCACTCAACCATAAATGGCTGTTGATCATAGTGCCTTTTTTTTTTTTTGGGTCAAAACTGCTTATTTGTCATGCATAACATAAACTAAGAAATAAGAAATTTCCTCAAATGGGATAGAAAGAAAGAGAATTGCGAGTTTCCAATTTGGGAAAGAAGGTTTGCTTTTCAATTTATTTTTATTTTTTTATCATTCGCAAATGATAATTTTTACTAAAAAAAGGGCGTGGTCTCTGATCTCTGATCATGGAAGAGGAAAGTGGTAACCGGCCAAAAGAAGTAGAGCAAATGGACATGGTTTAAGCTTTTAAAGATTGAAAATTTTGATTGATTTAGAATTTGTTGAATGGACTCCTTTGATATTCTATAGAAGAAGCTTGACCTTGAATGCAAGCTCTATACCGACGTTTCTAATTTTAGTTGGCTTGATAGTTAAGCTAAATTTAGACACCCCTTCTATCTTGATGCTATACTGCATATGGGACAATTTTCTTTCTAAAGAATGGGCAAGTGGATAAAAATGTCTAGATCTTTCCGGTAAAGTTTCCTAAACTGAACAAAGTGTTAATTAAACGAAACGAAACTTAATTTATATATTTTCGTTGCAAGGATGCCATTGTTGACAAAGTCACGAGCATTGGGCATGTAGAATGCAGAATCCAACAAAAGCCCAGAACTGAAAGGCCAAAGCCCAATTCAAATGGATTATAGTTTTCAGATTTTGAAGAACGAGTATAAACATCTATGTATCCGCTGAAAGTCAAAACTTCGGATCGGTATTTTCGGGAAATTCATTTTATCCAGTGCCTGTCTGATAAAAATTTTTAATTATTAAGGCATCATTCGATACTTTTTAATCAAACTTTATATATATGCATCAGAAGATATATATGTATATCCCAATAATAATGAGACTCTCATGGACATTCTGCGCAGCTATGCATATTCACTTTAAGCGGTGTGCGCACATGCCCCCATTAGTCCATTTATAGTTCAGTCAAGGGTGTATACATACTTGCTTTCATAATTCATTCAGTAGTGAATCACGGAGGAAGAAGACAGTTTAATGAAAGGCCACGTGGACTTCGGTTTCTTCTGCAATAAGAGTTGCACAAAACCCCTCCATTCTCATCAACTGTTTCACTTTGCAAACGTGGGTTCAGCATCGTATGGGTGTTGAGCAAAGAAGAAACCTGTAAGATGGGAAGCAAATTGCTCGGCGACAAATCCAACCACATGGCCGTTAAGAATTGAGATAATGTGGCTTCTAACACAACCACCGTACACAAGAGTGAGATTTGAGGTATTTGGGTGAGGGGTGGCAATTATCAAAATATGTACATCCATTTCCATAACTAAATCTAGAAAATTGCAGTGGTACTCACATTAAGACAGATCATATACAAAGTGCACCCATGTCAGGCGGTCCTCCATCCGATACACAGGCAGACAAAGTGCTAGAAGCTTCTCCTTTCTTGCCTTGCTTCCTCTCCTTTCGACCCCTTTTAGAGTCAACTGTTTGGTTACTGAATCAACAAGTATTACACATAAAAGATTACAGAAAGCTTGTACGAATTTATCTCTGGTAATAAATTATTTACTAATAATGCATGCTGGTGCATGATTACACATGAAAGACTGTAACTTGAGCTATAACTGATGTAAGAATCAACATTACCGTAGTAAGATTAAACACTCCCCTGTCCAGTAAGCAGTACATAACTACTCCACATGAGATGACCAGTAGTAGTGTAACATTGAAAAATCTTTGTATACAGAATGCAATCCCCCCCGCGATAAGGCATGCAATTTTAAATAGATTAAACAGAACCGGGAAAGAATAGAGCTCAAGAAGTTTACACAGCAAACTTGGTGGAGGATCTCCCAGCAGCTGTTCCGCAGCAAGCCTTGTATTTCTTCTTCGATCCACATGGGCAGACCTTGTTTCTTGGGATCTTCTAAAGTAGGAAAAAAAAGGGGGAAGAGAGAAAGGGGAAAAATAGGGAAACAGAAAAAGTCATCAACATTAGGAACCCACTCCATTCAAGGGAGGAAAGAAAAGGGTGGTTTACTAATTTTGAGGGTAAGGGGGGCCAAAAAAAAAAACCTTCTCGTTTGGTTTGAATCTGCTGTCATCATGGCTTCTTTTGATACTATTACTAGATTTATCCAAATCGCAGGTCTTATTTAGCCGTTCTTCCTCGTGTTGCTCACTATTTCCATTTTCATTGTCACCTAGAAATTCTCAGAAATTTTACTACGGATAAGAAAGCAATCTCTTCAAATATCATGAAAAGCCAAAGCTACAATGTCTGCCAACCATTATGTGAGATAAATCAAGTAATGAACTGAGATGAAAAGATGTAAATAGCCTATATATGTTCCTGTTTGTGGAGGCGGGGGCAAAAGAACAACAAATTCACAAGACGTATTAAAAAAAAATGAGATGCTAATAAGATTAACCAGGGCCAAGTATCTGCCTCATTATTATTTTAAGACAATTGAATTTCTAGAAGAACTACTTAGTGAGACTGATTAAACTTTTTAAAGAGTTTCTTGATTGGAGGCTACTTCAGTTAAGCAACGTAAAAATGCTTTACATTCTTTTGACTAAGATAGCTAGCACAAATTATACTGACTGGCTATTACCATAAGACATCTCTGCATTATTGCTTTTGACAGAGTATTCTTCTGTTCCCTGTTCTGCTATCAGAAACTCGATCGCTGCATCAACATCACCACCTACTTGCAGTAAAACCTGGAATGGGGTCAACATTTAAAACCAAAAAAAAAAGAAAAGAAAAGAAAACTCCTCAAACTAGCTGCAGAGATTAGGTATAGAAATCTCACATTCAAGACATTGACACTGTAATGGAGGACAATGAAATTACCAGACAACAGAAATTGAATGCAATTTATCACCTCTTCAACTTTTTCAGAATTTTCACAGCCACTTCCTGCCATAACCAATTTGATAGATCCTGCATTGATGATACCAGCTGCCCCTTTAAGCTTGCTTGTCACAGTTTTTGATTGAATAGATGCCGCTGAAATATCAGCATCGGCCTATAACAAACTACAAGTATTAGGCTCTTGATACAAACTACATTTTGAAACTTTCAAAAAAGTTAACAAAATTGTAATAATAGAACAATCTATCCCTAAAAGAAAAAAGAGTTATGATGAAAACCTTGATTATAATTGGCCTGGCTGAGCCAATACAAGAGTCTTCCTTCAACCGTACACTATTGTAATGTTCACCATCATGATAAGATCTGGACCAAAAATAATAATAAGAAGAGTACAAATCATATGCAGAACTTTGGGATTACATCTTCCATAAGGGCAAAAGGCAACAAAGACAAAGTTAGAAAAACAAAGATCAAGCACATTGTCGTAAAGAATAAATGGTTAAAGCTTTAACACCAAAGAATACAGCCCACAAGTGTTGATATAGACATATAATATCTCCACCCTATGAGGTGTGGAATAAATTGAAAAAGCTTATATAAGCTTCAAAGTTAGCTGTCTCTTTTATATGGCTTCGGAGGCTACGTTCTTTTACATTATATAAGAGGAAAACTTATACCAACTCATCTACCATATAAATCTAACAGAATCAGAAATAGCTTGTCCCAGGGGGCAAAATTACCCTTTTTTATAATTAGAATAAATGCACAGCAATAAATAACAAAATTATGATAACATTCCCAAAAACTCACAAATGGATCATACGAGCTTCATGGTAATCGAAATTCCTAATGTACCAGCGAGGCGACATGTGCTGCATCAAGGAAAGCAATAAGCAATACATGAATTTCCACAGCACTCTTGGTTAATCAAGAAAATATGTGATGCATTATGAGTATTTCCCTGTGTGCATTATAGTACATATGCACCAATGATGCGATATGGTGTGTTTCGTATCAATTAAATAACAAAGGAGAATTCTATCTTATGATAGGGGAACATGATAAGCATGCAGTAGTTTTGTAAAGAAGTGTGCCTGTGCACTTGTATTAATGCAACGATACATCTCGCATGCTATAACACATTTATGTTGGTGAATGCTGTGGCAATCTCTCCCCATGACAGGCACATAATTCATACATCTGGCAGCCAAAAAATGCCTAATATATTGCTGATGGTTGAAAGTATCAGCTATAGAAAAAGTTTCTAATTTAAAACAAATAATAATAGTTAATTAAATATGTTCTTCAAATACATTGCTCTAGCATTACGAACGATGCTCATGATCACACTGGTGCACATATTACAAAAGACACAACAAAAATATAAATCTCATTACAAATTGAGGATATTTATCCGAATATCTCATTGCTAGAACGAATGCTCATTTTGGGGAAAAATATCTTAAGCTCACAATGAATCAAGAAGGGCAGATATCGAGCAAGTCATCGTAAATTTTACAAGGTAAAAACTAAAGCTTTTGTTACAGTGTAGTTTCGTGACAATGGCAAAACTTTATTCCTGCATTTGAGTGAGCGTGAGATGCCAGTCCCTTTGACTATCTATTAGAACTAAAATTTTCATTCTTTGGTATCTCTCTTTTAAGTTTATGTATTTGATTAAATGCCAGTTCAACAAGACATTAGAACCTATTTTACCAAGAGGTCCTGTATTCAAGTCCAGAGAGTTCTTTTTTATTCTACTAATTAAATCAAAATAGAGCAAGATGAGCTGCTGTTTGGATCCAGATGACAAGCCTGTAAACTCAATCAACCTACAAGGAAAGGGAGTGAGTTCAAACTTAGATATTATAGTTAGACACTAAGACTCTTTACTGTAAACTTGAGCTTCAGCAGGTCAACAGCAATTAAAAGGCAGCCAGTGGTTTCCTATAAATGTGAGATTTTGGGATTAACAGTTGATCATCAATAATTAAAAGGAAGCCAATATCAGCAATCAAGCAAGGAGCAAACAAAATTACCACATCTCTCAAACAATAACTTCAAAGGTGTGCGACTAATTAAAAGGATCAATAAAAAGCCAAAATGGATAAACTATCAAAATTCCCAAATACACGAAAGAATCAAGCAAGCCAAAGGAAGAGAAAGCAGGTCTCACCCGATGAATGCATATATTACTATGTGTAACAAGAGAAGCTGCTTGCAATTCCATATGTCCAGCCCATGTTCCATCCGTTTCCATGGATTGGCAGTATTCATCAAAAGGGACATCATCCTCAATGAAGGGCTCAAATGTTTCACGGTTCTTCTATTGATTGAAGCTCCAACATCAGATTCACTTACAAGTTGATTATTCAAACAAGGAAGAGAAAGCATTATATAACAATCCCTGCTTGCTCATCCAAAAAGCAAAATTTCTTCTGACAATGAAAGAGATAGTAAATATCATAGAGAGAGATTCTGCATTCGCATAACTGTAAATGCAGGCATGGAATATCATGGACCATATCCTGTGAATTTTTGCAAAATCAGTCTTACTCATGCATCATTTTAGGAAAGCAATACCCTATAACCAGAATGAACCCAAAAATAAATAAAGCAATATCGCAATATCCTTCCTCAACCAATTGGTTTTTCCATACAGAGGCAGAAGTGCCAGACTGCACATTCCTAAGTCTACTAGGCCAGTAGTTTCTATGCTTCTCATCACAATTCAAATGAGAACCTTGAATACAATGTCTATTGTAGTTTACATATTGGGACTTCTCGTCCTTTTTTGGGGATTTGTAATCCTCCTAATCCTTGTACATATTTCTTATAGTTTTATTTAATCCTTGTTTCTTAGCAAAAAAAAAAGTCTATTGTAGTTTACATCAAGCTCGTACAATACATGGCATGGTATCATGCCCATCCAGCCATTCTGTTATTAGCTACAGCTCCATGTTAATGAAAAAAAGACATTCACTATTGACTTAGTCAATTCCCCAGGGGGCGGGCGCAGAAGGAAAAGAAAGAAAAGACCAATATGTGTGGGATATTTAGTTACTAAAGTCACAATGCAGTCAGTTCTAACATTAAATGCAATTCAAAGATAAAAACTAAAATAAATTTCAAAAGAGCAATGCCTACAAAACAATTAAGAGATTTGTATGGAAAATTAGGAAAAGCACATAAAAAACTTTTTCTTCCTTTATAGGCACTAACCACTATATATTGTACCACCATACTGCGATATTTTTGATGTTCCTCCTCGTTACCTTCCAACTGATCTGCAAGAGCCCTGCAAACTAGCAGGAGTAAACAACTTTAAAGTAAATTAAACCACAAACTTTTTCCCTTGCATAGTATGTCATGCAAATCATTCTAACAGTGAAAATCCTAGAAAAACGAGTCTGTAGTATGAGAAATGTACGATGAGATCATCCTACAAACACAAACCTGAAGAAACAATTACCGTCAGCTGTGACCTGGATGATTTTTAGGCCTAGTATGTCAAGCTGAGTGCGGAACTTGGAAACATCAGCCTGCTTTCCATGCGTTTTAGTCTGTCCACCACCAAGATGTTAGTTAATCCATATGTGTCCATTTATAGAAACAATAAATTGAGACGGGCCCTAAATATAATTAGCATAACTGGAATAAAATGATTTCAAAACTTAAGTAAAGAGATCACCCACAGCATCCAAAATAGTGATTCATGTTTCTTGTACATCACATCAGATTCATTCACATCAAGCCAAGGGTCAAATCTTCAGCTCATTACATATTCTAACTCTTTCATACTTAATCCAGCCAAAAAAAAAAAAAATTCTAGTTTCTACTTTTATCGCCTAATAAGAATTTCTCTACTAGGTGAGCCAGTTATCCATCTCCTCATTCTTGAACCCTTAGAATGGAGGCTTATCGTGTACTATCTCAATCACCCAACACTTAGCTCTCAATATTGTTGTCCTCCTTCATAGATGAGACCTCTCTGACAATTGATCACATCAAAATAAAGCACTAATATTGTAATTGCTCAAATTTTAACAACATTACTACTACCGCTCATTGCATCTAGCAACAAGTTACAAGCTCCATGGCCGTAGGCCATTTGAAGCACATGGCACAATCACACGTCTAAGACACTTCAAGCACATTGCTATTTCAAAGAAAATGAAGTGCACTTTTCCCAAATGACCGGCTGGTCGTGTATATTACAGCTTATGTAATGTAGTTACATAAGGCAATAAAGTCGTCAAGTTGAAATATTAAACTAAAATCAAACAGTTAAGAAGGCAAAATTCCGCAGTAAATAAGAAATTTGCAATGTAATTAAAATAATAAAAATGATGATGATGTGAAATTAGGGCAAGTTGAAGATGAAAGAAGAACGTTTATAGCCGGATGAAGATAATCAACTGTGAACAAATTTAAGTTTTAAGAAAATTAAAAAAGTGAAAGTAGAAATATAGCATTAATATGAACTTACGTGGGGCTGTTTCTTGAGTTTGGACTTTTGTGGTTTAGCTTTTACCATCGTCAGAAGATTGCTTCGATTTTATTTCTCCGCTTAATTACTTTTTACTATTATTATTATTCTTATTATGAAGCTGAAAGACAGGTGTGGCTCAGGGATCAAGCAGATAAAGAGTGAAAGATGATGATACAGAAACGGGATCATAAATGCTCATATATCCAGTTATCGACTCGGACTGTGACTTGTTTCTCAGACAGTTAGACTTAACACTCGGGTCTTGATAGTCGATACCGTGCCAAAACCAAAGTCTCCGGGTACGTGTGATGCGCCTCTCTCAATTCCGCGGATCTGATTTGATGAGGCCGCCGACTGAGGAGGTTGTTGGGATGGGCCCCTTTCACATGGACCGGAAGCCCACTTGAAACCTTGTTCGCAAGTTCTCCTAATGAACCCACATTGTGTAATTTCCCAAAATTATGGGATTATTTCTCATATTACAACTCATATTTTATGAGATTACTACATTAATATTTACAATCATATAATTACTGAGATTAATTTATAAATCTTATATAATACAATCTAAATTTTACACTCTTTAATATTCGAGAGATGTTTACTCCACTCACTTTTCGAAAAAGAATATTATTTTTACTTAATTGAGAAAAATATTAAAAACCCACAATGCGTTGTGGGAGCTCAAACCCGTGTTCTTACAATTATGAGGGCACTTGGCCAAAGCCGAGTGGCTCATTTGAATTGTACTTGAAGTCAAAGGTCCGAGTTCTTTTATGTGCATTATTATTTTTGTAAAAAAAAAATTAAAAGTAAATTTAACCTCTTCGAAGATCACGATCACATTTAGGAGATTTCAATAAGTTGTAATGTAATTCTTGACGAACTAACTTATCACCAAAATAGAGTAATGGTACGTGGTGGTTATTAATCAACATCTTAATGAAGAAACATTAACGTAATTGTAATTGTAAGTAACATTTCTTTACATGTG
Source organism: Citrus x clementina (assembly GCF_000493195.1). Lineage (NCBI taxonomy): Eukaryota > Viridiplantae > Streptophyta > Magnoliopsida > Sapindales > Rutaceae > Citrus > Citrus x clementina. The sequence continues at coordinate 3,414,407 of NW_006262075.1, read as the reverse complement.
GGGCAGGTGCATGGCTCAACTTTCAATCCAAAGAAACGAACTGAAAAAAAGAAAAAGAAAAAAACGAAAAAGATGGATGGAAGGAGCTACCAGGTCCAGATGCGAAGGCCCGGCAATGCAGCTTTGAAATCGTACATGGCAATAAAAGTGGTCCAAAGCCAGAAAGTGTTATGTTAGTCATTTTGAAAACATTTTTTTACGAGCAGAATCGGAAGAAGTCAGAAAGTTTGGTGACAAGTAATGGCACTTCACAGAGTAGGCCCCGACACTAGCCATGCCAACGCCAGGCAAATGCACAGATACAATCGAGCATCGATGTGTAAGATAGTAGCCACAAAATTTATGTAGTTTTTTTGGGTCATTGAACACTTCACTTTTGTTGAGTTTGTGCAATTTGACCAAAAACGTGTATGAGGAAATCACGTCTCAACTATTTTTTTGACCTATCAAAAACTAAACTACTTTTTTGACGAGACATTATTACTACTACTATCTAATAAAAGTTTAATAGACAATAGACATATAATACTTTTATTTTGAAAAAAAAGCAATCATATAATTGCTTCTTATTTTCAAATTAGAAAAAGACAAACACACCACAATGTTTAGGCAAAAGGACAAAACCCATATGTTTCAAAAAATATATTTACACCCCTATTCACTAACGGAAATAGTAACTATTAACAGAAATTATCGTTATACCCTTCTAGCATATAAAAAAAATTATTGATTATCCAATTTGTCCATCTATTATTAATAAAATTATAAATATACCCTCATTACCCAATTCCTCTATTTAAATTTTTATCAAATTCCCTCTTCAAGCCTTAATTCATTACTCAAGAATAAAAATAAATAAAATTGGTTATTAATGTTAACTTGTATTTCAATTAATACCGTAATAAATAACATAAAAAATTAGTTATAAATATACAAGTTTAAATGATAACATGTGGAAAATTGTTAAATATACAAGTTTAAAATTTCAATAAAATTTTATGGTATTAATACCACAAGTTAAACTTGTATATATTTTTTTATATGCTAGAAGGATATAACAGTAATTTATGTTAAAAGTTACTGTTTTCGTTAGTGAATGGGGGTATAAATGTCTTTTTTGAAACATTAGGGGGGTGTTTGTCTTTTTCCCTTTTCAAATTAAAAAATTATACATATGTATATGAATACTTTCTAATTAGGGATAAACTAAATATATATATATATATATATATAATAAATTTTTTAAAATAATATATTAAAATTTATATTTTTTTATCTTTTAATTTATTCCTGACTTTAAAATAGTCAGAAATTATTGATTGAAAGCTTTTATATATAGGGAAAAGGACACTGAGACCCCTAACGTTTGAATAAGGGACACAAAACCCCCTAATGTTTCAAAAAAGACACTCAGACCCCTATTTCTTAATAGTAAATTATAATTTTACCATTATACCCTTATAGCATATTAAAAAATAATTGTTCATTATCCAATTTATTTCTATATTATTAATAAAATTACGAATATAACTTCATTACCCAATTTTTTCATTTAATTTTTATCAAATTTTATCTTCAAACTAAATAAATTTAATCCATTGCTCAAAAATAAAAATAAATTAAATTGATTATTAATATAATAAAAATAACATATATTTAATATAAAAATAACATATATTAAATTAAAATAAATTTAATTTATATATGGAGAATTTTTATTTTTAAGAAATTATCAATTTAATTTATATATAAGAAATTATAAGAAATAACATATGGAGAATTGTTATTTTTATTATATTAATAATCAATTTAATTTATTTTTATTTTGAGCAATGGATTAAATTTATTTAGTTT